>NW_015539874.1:1330-6596 GCF_001515605.1 Sinocyclocheilus anshuiensis
TTTTGCTCTATGGTACATCATCTTTAATTTAATAGCATTAGAGCTGCTCCATTGCAGCGGCTCAGTACTGTAATCACGAGCTTTGCTGTAATAATTCAGGGAACCACTCGCTATAAATCTCCTAACTGTGATATTTTCATAAATAGAAGTCGCGTTTTTTTCATCTGAAACGTGCAGCGATTTCTTTTCCAAAGCCACTCATATAAGCAGAAACACTCATGAAGCAAGCAAAACGCGCAACGCGGGAATGAGAGGGACAAGTACATTACAGCCTAGGGCATTTCACACAGGCTGTTAGTTTCACTTTCACCAGAAAGTCGTGTATGCTTAAGGGTGAAAATAAATGACGTTTATAGTGAATGCCCCTATAAATTGTCTTATATATGCGTGCTAAGTGAGCGAACATCAATAAAGATCACACAACAGAAGTGCACGCTCTCTCTCTCTCTCCCTCCCTCCCTACCATTAAGTAACTTGTGCATTGTTTTACTTACTTCTTTTTGACATATCCGACCGAACTACAAACTTTCCAGTGATGTCTGTGAGAAAGGGATATTCACTCGACAAGCTCGCGCATCTGCGCCGCCTCACGCTCAATCCACTCAGCGTGATTTGCTTACCAGCTGGCGCAAATCAGCTATACAGGCATTAATACTGAATGTTTTATATTCATTGCATACATATACTTCGTAGACATCTTTAATCTCTAATAACTCCATTCTGCTGTCTGTTGTCAATGTTTTTTTGTCTGAATATGGCACTTATCACATGCTGTGTGGTATCGGCATTTGGTATCGGGGCATTTTAACGAGTACGAGTATGAGTACAGGAGCTCAGTATCGGGCCCGATACCGATACTGCATCCCTAGTATAAAAAGAAGAAGAAGACGAAGAAGAAGAAGAAGAAGAAGAAGAAGAAGAAGAAGAAGAAGAAGAAGAAGAAGAAGAAGAAGAAGAAGAAGAAGAAGGAGAAGAAGAAGACGAAGAAGAAGAAGAAGAAGAAGAAGAAGGGGACAGTAACTTTACTCGAGGTGTCAAGGTTTGGGGTGATTAGCATGGCTTAACTATAACTTTTGCTGGCTGCAATAAAGCATCATTATCCACTGATGGCCATTTACAATTAGCAGTGTATTCTGATGCAATAAATCAAATAATAATATCAATCATTCATAAGAAACTGAGCAATTCCAATAGGGTCCTCACACTGCGGTGCTCGGGCCCTAATAATTATAGATGCTTTAGTCATAGTTTTTGATTTTTGACAGAATCAAAAAATCATGTAATATTTATTTATCTTAGTCAATTTTACTTTAAGATGGAATGTAATTTTAGACAAAGAAAAATTATGAGAAAGTGCAAATATATTTGGTTTTAAACATGAATTATTAAGTATAATCATTTAACATAAACAATATTAAATTCTTAATGCTTACATTGTTTACTGTCTGTGTGTTGTCACGGAAAGATGCATGACTTTAATATATGGATATATGGTTAATATATTGATCACACACACACACACACACAACCTTTCAAAAGTATTTTTTTTTAGATAAATTAACACTTTTATTCATCAAGAATGTCTTAAGTTGATCAAAAGTGACAGTAAAGATATTTGATTTGTTGAAAAATATTTCTATTTCAAATAACTGCTATTCTTCTGAGCTTTCTATTCACTCCTGAAAAAAATTGCATCGCTGATAATATCAAGAATGCTTTGCCATCACAGAAATAAATAATAAAAAAAATATATATATTTAAATAGAGAAGTTGTAAATTGTAATAACAATTCCAAATATTACTGTTTTTACAGTTTATTATCAAAATAAATGTAGCCTTGGTGAGAATGAGAAACATTTCATAAACATTAAAAAAATCTTACCAACCCCAAACCTTTGAAGGTTAGTGTATATTTGAATAATCTCATATGTATCTCAGCGGCAGCCGAGCAACTGTCGCTGAGATTAATGGGAATGATAACGTAAAGCCTTCATCCACAGCTTTTATAAAAAAACAAAGGAGAAATCATTAAAAGTTGTGCAGGAGCAGACATTAAAACAGGCCTGACCTGTCAACCATGCTTTGATGAGAGTGTAGTGCATCCGACAAGGAAAGAAAGAGAGAGTGAGAGCGGGGAGCATCAGTCTGTTCACCTGAGACTCCACCACTCCATCGATCCAGCAGCAGGCTGAGAGAAGAAAGGACAAATTTAAAACAAAAGACAAGATGGCTCAATCTAATCCCCGCTGTGGCGCTCCAATGAAAAGAATAAATAAGCTGATGAAAGAGTATCGTGTTAGTTTTTATGCTGAGAATCATCCCTGGCTCTCCGCGCCACTGACGGTATGGGGGATTATAGCCTGCCCCACTGAGCAGAGTCCCAACCCCAGGATTAGACGGCTTGCTGTGCCGCTTCAAGCACCTCGATAAGTGGCGTTCCCACTGCTAAATCAATACCAGTACAAAACAGAGAGCAACGCGGCCAGACACGGCACTCAAGGCCCAATTACAGCCTCTTTACCCATAGAAACATGAGCCAGCGAACTGAACTTCTGCACCAAAAACAGTTGTACTTTGTACAAACAGAGTACTTTGGGTTAAGAAACAAAATTCGGCACGTTCTTCACTGGCAAAGAGAACCTTTTATAAAGACATTTGGTTGAGTTTTGTAGAGCTTGTTACTTCCTGAATATGGCAAGGCTGTGGATTCTGCATGAGGAATTCATTGGAAGCACATCTGCTTGTTCCAGGAGTAACTGATCCTCTCATTTCACACACCGTTTGAGAGGAATATGAAAAAGAAAAATTTCCTCCTCAGTCAAACTGAGTGGAGAGACAGATGTGTAAGTAGAAATAAAAAAATTAAAAAAAATAAATAAACAAGCTGGTTTACTGGACCTTGCCATTTTAAGCCTGGTCAAGTTGGTGTTAAACTAGTGCTCTCCCAGCCTAACCACCTGACGAGTTCCCAAAACGCCTCTAAAACCAACAAATCAGATCATACTAATAAGGTTGAGAGACCAGCAAACCAATTTTTCAATAGTTTTAATAGGGGTTTCAGATCTATCTATATATCTATCTATCTATCTATCTATAATAGCAACTACCTACTGGGTTTTGATTAAGTCTGTAGAACATATTTAAAAAGGTTAATAAAGGTTTATTTCAAAATAAAAGAGAAAAAAGTGTGAAAAAACTGATGTGACGTGTAGCCATGTATGGTGTCCCATACCTGGAATCTGTGCTATGTATTTATCCCATCCAATTGCACACACACAGCAGTGAGTAACGAACACACACACACACACACACACACACACACACACACACACACACGGAGCATTGGGCAGCCATTTTTGCTGTTTTGGGGGTTCGGTGCTTCGCTCAAGAGTCTCACCTCAGTCATTTGGGTTACAACCTTTGGGTTACAAGTCAGACTCTCTAACCATTAGGCCACAACTGCCCTGAAATTACTGATACATACAGCACTGGGGTCTCTGGCACCCCAAACATAAAAATATGCAGATCATCAACAGAATATGAGTGTTAAAGTAAGCAAGAAGACACAAAGTGCAGCCATAACAGCTCAGATCTGTAGCTTCTCTGCTTTGATTTGACAATGTACACATGCAAACACTGCAGTGCTGCTTTGCCTGACAGAGACATCTTGAGGACTTGTAATATTCCCTGAAGAACCTGACAACATTTCTTTCTTCTGCGTTCTTCTTAATCATTTTCAGCTTCAGACGACTATCAACTTCACATCTTTATCTGAGACACGCTCCAGTATAATTGCTCTCATATGAGTCATCAGAGGCTCTGGTAGTTTGTCATGCCCAGCACTGCAAGTGTTCAAATGCAAAATGGCTAATTCTACCATTTGTCCTGTAGTGCTTTAATTAAGCAGCCCAAAATGCTGGTTTACCACCGCTTCAATTATCACCTACACAGTGACTGATTGTAAATTCTTACAAATGGACTAAATCATAACAAGAAATTTCAATTCTAATTAAATTGTAGAACAGTTGAGTAATTTTAAACAGTGGTTCTGAAAAACATATTTGGTGTCAACTCAAAACTAATATTGATGTTCCTCATTTGTAAGTCGCTTTGAATAAAAGCATCTGCTAAATGAATAAATGTAAAACACCTTTAATTTATTTCAGATTTGAAAACATTAACATACTCTGTTCCAAACCATAGCAGTGAGCTGCCAAGACAACATTTTATAGTCCCTATGAAATGAAAATCAAAAATTATAATTTTCCAAATTCATATAAATGATTTTACTTAATATTACCCAAATGGATTATTGTACCCAATATATAATAATAGGCCGGTTTCTAGCCTGCTGGTTTAGCAGGCTGGTTTTAGAGGGGTTCTGACCACAAAACCAGCTGAACACCAGCTTGGCCTGGCTGGGAGACAAGCTTAAAGGGGTCATATAATGCTGCTAAAAAGAACAGTATTTTGTGTATTTGGTGTAATGAAATGTTTTTATGCGGTTTAAGGTTCAAAAAAAACACATTATTTTCAACATACTGTACATTATTGTTTCTCCTCTATGCCCCGCCTTTCTGAAACGCGTAGATTTTTACAAAGCTCATCGGTCTGAAAAAGCGAGGTGTGCTGTGATTGGCCAGCTATCCAGTGCGTTGTGATTGGCCGAATACCTCAAGCGTGAGACGGAAATGTTACGCCCCTACCATATTGTGATGATGCCCTGTCAGGCCGGAGCGATGATTCAAAAACATGAAAACCCATTATAAACGAGGCATTCGTTGCATCCAGTGGGGACATAATTATGGATTATAATGACTTATACTGTCTTTTTACGCGTTGCATTGCATCGCGCCGCGTAAACATAAAACCATGTCTGCATTTGTGATCGGAGAAATGACAAACAACAAGCACTACTCTACACTGCCCAAAAAAACTCGCTTTAAATATATAAAATATAAAAAACGTACTTACAGTCTTTGAGTCAGAACAGCCGGCATTGTAGTCTACTCTCACAGGATCAGGAAACAGTCCTCCATAAAATGTGCTGCACACATCCGAATATTTGGGTTGAAGTGTTCTGGAACAGTGTTGTAAATACAACTTAACCACTGATTTCTAGTCGTGTCCATTTTTGGAAGGCCAAACAAAGTAGTTTCGCTTTCACAACGAAACACAGCGTCACACACGGCGGTACAGTGAGCAGAGGCCGGGGGATAAAGTGAGGAACGGCCGGAAGGCTAGAGTGAGCAGAGGCGGCGGATTC
>NW_015539874.1:6849-7398 GCF_001515605.1 Sinocyclocheilus anshuiensis
CGAGAAAGGAAAAATTGAAATCGCATCATATGACCCCTTTAACTGGCTTAAACCAGCCATGTCTAAGCTTTTTTTTAGCAGTTCTGCTATAGAAGTTTTCACAGTATTGACTTAGCAAAATGTTAACGTAAACAATCATTTGTAAATCGTGTTTCTTATGTGCTTCACATGAGCATTGTGATTTTGTGTTTTACTGCATTCCTGGCTATGGAGAGCATTTCAAATCAGTCACTTGTTAGGTTAAATTTAAGTTAGAAAGCCATCTTACACGGTTGCTGCTTATATAGTAGACAGCAAGGCAGTTCACTTGGTTTTGGAACTGAGCTACTTTCTTCACAACTTTGTAGAGGAAATATTAGTTCAGGCACATATTATTATGTAAAAAAATTATAAAATCAACCTTTGTCAAAGGTGCAAAGTGTAAGGACTCATTAGTGATGTAGTATAGTGCATGAGAAATCAAAGAGGATGTATATGTAGCGAATCAGCTCATGGGGAAATATGAATAATTAATCATAACTAGTTATAATTAATTATAAATATTTAGAT
>NW_015539874.1:7517-29943 GCF_001515605.1 Sinocyclocheilus anshuiensis
GTTTGCTCACATCTTCATCTTAGCATCTAACCGAACCACCGACTCTGGGTGGTCACTGGTGTGAAGCCTTTTTAAGGTCTCGGAAGATTCCCGCCTCTCAAGGTGGCTTGTCCAATGAGAAAGGCTTGAAATCCCAAGCGGGCGGTTGCAACTGCTGGAGGGTTTTATGACCCTTTGTCTCTAAGCATGGTATTTCGCATATGTAATTCGCTTGGGTGTCGACGAAAGATTACTAAAAGTTCTTAGAACCGTAATATGTTGCATAGGTATAAACATACAGTATACACTCTCAATTAGATCATCCGAATATGAATTAATAGAGACCAAACACGGTATGTGTAAGGTTACATGAATGAGTGGTTCTATCATAAGCATGAATAAAATAGTCTACAATACAACAGATAATATACAAGACAGCAATAATATACACCATGACCTGAAGGATATGTGTGTTCATTCAAAGAAAGGTTTTCCTATGAATTAGTTAGTAGAAAAGTCCACTTCTACTGTGCCTTGTGCCTCTTGCGATGGAACATGCAGTGATTTTCCCTGCTTCGCATTCCATTAGGTCGTAAATGTATCTGGTGTCAGGGTTGCCATGGTAACCAGGGTCCTGGGCCCTGTTCACAGACAACTTGGCACCCAGTATGTTTATTGGGTGAGGGGTCTGTGAACGTTTGTTAATCTAATGAATAATTGATTTGTTAAATCAAATGAAAAATGGTGTGTCTGATTGGTCCAGACACTACATATAATAACTCATTACCGATCTGCCCCCTGTGGACTGGAGCTAGCATCTCTCTCACCATCATCTCCTGACCTCTAAAGTAAAAGAACAAATGAGAAACATCCATCGGGAAAGCATCCTCACCTCCCATACTCTCAAGTAAGCCAGTAAGTTTTCTAAGATTTGTCAGCCAGTAACTTTTGTAAGGGTTTGAAACCCAGGGAGTATAACTTTACCCATAGGCTCTTAAGAAAAGGTGTCAGTTTTGAAGGAATATTCTGACTGTTTTTTTCTGCCGAGAAGTAAGTTTTATTCCAATTTTGGTGGATGTTTCTTCAGATTTCCAGCGGTCGAAAGGATTTCAGTAAGTGCTTTTGAAGCAGTTGTAAACTACAGCTCCCTTGTGCATGAATCATAACTTTAAAAGACCCCTGTAAACCCAAAATGTAATTTTTTCAGTTGCCTGGGACAAAAATTACAATTAGGTAAAGCATGTCAGAGTAACAAGAATATCTTCTTGAAACACCCACACATTAGGTGGAATAGGAATTTCAATGAGCAAGCATAATCGAATAACTGTACGTTATTGGAATATGATTTATATAAAACTCTACAGGCGAGGAAAGAAAATTCTGTTAATGTTCAGCATTTTTCTCTTTAGGCTGAAAATGAGTGCATGAAAGCTCAGGGCTCTGTTGATACAGCTTACCACCCCACATTGTGTGACCATTATAAGAAATGACACATTTGAAAGTAATGTATTTGCAGTCTGATAGGAAAAAAGCAAAGCAAGAGACTATTCAGATTTAAATCAAACTTAAATAACATAGATGTTTTATATCCCTGTCACATTTGGGCACTGAAAACAGCGTTTCTTTTTTAATCAGGGGTTGGAATGGGGCGTGTTTGTGAGATTCATTTGCATATGCAAATGGCACCAAAGAGAGGTGCTGGAAAAGGTGAAGGACCTATAAGGGCTGAGAGCACAGCTGTCAGTCAATGACTTTCTAATCTCTCTGAGGGGAGAAATGCAGAGTGAGTATAATATAATAATTTTCAGCCAAAAAATGCAATCTAACACTATTTTCGAAAGGAAAAAAAAAAAGCTGGTTGAAATATAAACTACAGATTTTGCATAACAGAAATAGATAAAACCACCAAACACACTAAATGATCTATCAGCACTGGGAAAGAATAAATATAAATCTATTCTATTATATATTAATTTATTTTTTCCATCTCTATTTTCTATCTCAATTAAAGTGACAGCAACACACTAAACCTAAAGTGCTAGCTTCCCCAAAAAAGAAAATTCTGTCATGAATTTCTGTAATTCATATTTATAATGAAACTTGAGAGATTTCTGTCCCTCCATTGAAAGTCCATTATACCAAAACTTGCATGAAGGTTGTAAAACAAATCCATATGAACTGATGGGTTTAATTCAAATCTTCTGAAGAGATGTGATAACTTTATATGATGAACATATTTAATTTAGGCTTTAATTCACATATAAACATTGATCGACACACATGCATAGAATACATCAAATATGGTCAACAGAAGCTGAGTTGTACTTGCCTGACGAACAAAAAACACCCCGTTGGTTTTTGTGTGTAAAGCATGTTTGTGTGTTAATCAATGTTTACATGTGAATAAAAGTCTAAATTAAATATGTTCATCACATAATGCGTTGCTTACAAAGATGAACAAAAATCCTGTGGGTTTGGAACAACATGAGAGTGAGTAATTGATGACAGAATTTTCATTTGTGGGTGAACTGTCCCTTTAAAGCAGATAAATTGACACTAAATACAACTAATGAAACACCCTAATTTATATAACAAAGTCAAAGGTGTAGCAGCATTTCAGCATGACTCAAATGAATCACATGAATACAAATGGCAAAACAATGCAATAAAAAGTAACTACAAAGCTACTGGTAGCTAAAAGTAGTGATAAAGCAAAGGTAGTTTGTTATGGAAAGTTGCATGTTTGAAATCATTTGAAGTACTCCAGCGCTTCTGAGAAATGTAGTCAAGTAGCTTCCCAACACTTCATAATATGGTGTAGTACTCTGAAAAAAAACATGCTGTCAGTAACAGAGGGCCTGTATATGAAACGAGCAGAAGAGTTTAGAAGAATAGTCATTAGGCAGAGATGCTTACTGTATTTTTGAGGGCTAAAGGCCAAAGGGCTATATGGTGCAGGTCACTGTATATGTGCATGTGTTTGGATCTTTGTTGGCCAAAACTTTACAAAGAGAACAGAATTGTGAGCAAGTGAGAAAAAACTTTTTGGTTAGCAGTGTTTTTGCCTTAAGCTTCGATCATAAACTTTGAACTAGGTAATTCAAGTAACCAGCAGCCTTTGATACCAACAGTCTTTAAATCCAGAATTCCCCTTTGTTAATAAAAGCGTTGATAGAATGGACAGATTGAACAGATACTGACCTTTTCCCGAAGTTGGCTTCCTTCCTGCGACAGTGCAGAGTGACCACTCTGTGTCCCTCGCTCCTGACGTCTTGACTAACTGTCCACTGAACCGGGTTGCTGGCCCTCGCTCCCAGAAATGCCACACCATCCTTCAACTTGACCCTGTTGCAAAAATCAAAATGACCACACAGTATATAATGTTTATTTTTTTAATTAAGTAAAGAAATGATACTGAAAGATAATCATAATACTTTTATTTAAAAAATATTGAACACATATTTGCGTTTGCATTTTCCAAGACACTCATGGATACTGGATGATTAACAAAAAGTGTTTCTTGTTCTTGAACAGATTGCAGTTGTTTGCCTCATGCATTATACAGAGAAGGAGAGACTACCCAACAGCTCATGTAATACATTGTAGGGTACGGATGTGCTTGTATAACCTCAAAATGATTTGAAGAATTATTTTGACATCATTGTGTTCTGCTTTCTTCACATATAATCATAACAGTGCATTACAAAAGATCTCTGTATGGAATATTTTTTAAAGTCTATTAAATTAATTAACACTGACACATGAATAACTACTTTAAAGGGATAGTTCACTCAAAAAAAAATTCTGTCATCATTTATTCACTCTCATGGAACAGAAGGTGAAATTTTGAATAATTTGTTTGTCACCTGCAATTATGATGAATGGGGATTGGAAGTATCAAAAGTATCATATATACGTAAGTATCATAATGGCAGTCCATACAAATTGTGAGCTATTCAAAATCTTCTGAAGTAATTTGATAGCTTTGTTTGACTACAGATCGAAATGTAATGTGATATTCACTGATAGTCTTCACCTCCAATGAACTGTTTACCACTGCCATGGGACTGAGTTGGATTACAGAACCAGAACAGTCTAAATCATGAATGAATCATTGTGAACCAAATCAACCAAATTACTGAAAAGTTCCAACTTCAGCATTCTATTTATAAATCAGACACTGCAAAATGTTAACTTTTGTAAACATTTTTTGTTCTTCATTTTATACAAACCTATTATATGAATTCAGAAGACAAGGTGTATGGACCACTTTTATGATACTTATATGGTGCTGTTTTGTCATTTTGAAGAAACCCTAGTCATCATTTATTATACTTAAGAGACTGGTCAGGATATTCTTTAAAATATCTTTTTTCGTATTCCATGAAAGAACAAAAAATGGTCATACAAGTTTGAAACGACATGAGAGATCAAATAAAATAAAAAATTTGGGTGAACAACCCCTATTGTTTACAGTGGTAATGAAATGGCACAATGTATCCTTGTGCAGGTCCCACACTGTTCTAAACATCCAATACCTGCATTCAGCCAATCAAAGACAGGATGCTGAAGACGGGCTGCAGTGCAGTTCAAATGCAGAAAATAATGGAATTGATGTTATCGCTAAGACCCAGACCAAATGCAATTAGAAACCGTCCTGACAATAGCTTTTTTTCTCTTTTCATATCTTGTTTTGCTTTGTTGTTTTTTTTCCTTCCCTTTTTTCTTCACATTTGTATCTAGAATAAACTAACTAATGGCACATAAAGCCAAAGTGCTGCAATAATATACTAACCCATACACAATTCAGGACCGCATACCATGTGCTACAAAAGCTCCACTGGTGGCAACTAAATTGGCTGCATAGAAAAATGCTAAGAATGCACTTGGAGGATAGTTTGAATAAACAACATGAGAGAAAAAAAAAAACTCAAATCCCCTCAGGAAAAAAACAAAATCTAAAAAGAAAAAATTAAACCACTGACTTTCTTGCTTTCCTTATTCCTTTTAAAGCACACTTTAAAGTCAGCTTGCAGTCATGTTGTTCTTTTTATAAATGTGACTCGTTTTTTTTTTTTTTTTTACCAATTAAGAATATCCAATAAGCACATATTTAAAAACAAACAAAAAAAACTTTCAAAAAAATTATTTAATGTTTTTAGCTTGATATTTAAAGGTCACCCTGTGCCTCAACTGACAGTGACTACTTTTAGAAATATACACCACTTTTGAAACATTTAGTCTGTTTGTACTGTAGTGTTGAATACTGCACATAACTGAATGCTACCTTGAACACATTACGTACTAGTGCGAGAGTCTGAAGCACATGTACCTTCAATATTCTCAGTAGCTTTTCATATATTCCAGCTGCTAACATATCATTTGAAACAGAAAATTTGTAAATGGCCTGGTGACCCTGGATCATTCAGGTTGCTTATACTGTGAAACGGTTTTATCACTGTGGGTTTATTCTGAACATCATGTGGCGTTTGGGTCATATCTACTTGCTCACAGCTGCTATACATTCTTAAATACAGAAACACACATATGCATTTATAAAAGCAATGTTATTAATGCGCTTTTTTTTTCAAATTCAAAAGAGATATGTCTTGGGTCGAAGGAAAAAACACTGCTTCTATGAAAAGACTTGCTTCACTTTGGTTGGAATTCATTAAAATTCACTATGAATTGCACATTACTGCTGAAACAGCCAATCAGATTTTTGATAGAAGTCCTGCCTTACAAATAAGAGAGCCATTTAAATAGATGTTTCAGCAGATTTTCTACTCTTCAATGCACATTAACTGAACTAGCTTAAAAAAAACTTTTTTGCATGATTTGAGCAAAAGCAGCATACTTTATGATGCCACTTGTTTTTTTTTTCGTTTTTTTTCATTTTTTTGACATTTGAATAGTTTCCACAAAAACATTAAGCAGCACAACTGTTTTTAATATTGATAATAAGTTAAGTTTCTTGAGCACCAAATCAGCATATTAGAATGATTTCTGAAGTATAATCTGACACTGAAGACTGAAGTAATGGCTGCTGAAAATTCAGCTTTATAATAAATAAATTACATTTTAAAACATATTAAAATAGAAAACAGATATTTTAAATTGTAATAATATTCCACAATATTACTGTTTTTACCATACTTTTAATCATATGAATGCAGCCTTGGTGAGCCTTTCTCCGTTCAAGCAGACAGAAGTTGTTCTATCATAACCGGAAATGGACTAATTTGGAATTTTAGAAAAATGTCCCCTTCCCTTCAAGAGTTTAAAAATGGCAATTGGAATTCGCCCAATGGCTTAATGTACATACTTAAGCAGCAGTAAACCAGTGCAGACTGTGTCTGGTTAAACTGGACTGCGGGTGGTTAATGAATAAGACGCAGGTGTTTGCTCTGAAATTTTTATGCAGAAAAGGCTGTTTAGTCAATTCGCCCCTTTGTGTCCTATCTGATCTGTTCATGTAATACTTGCCATTTATATAATGAAGAAGATTTTGTTCTCATTTGAACCGTTTTCTGATTGATCAAAATAAATATCCAATATACTGAACACAGAGACACAAACCTCTATAATAGTTCATCTGAAAATCTACAAAAAGTGCAGCTGTAAGCAGCATGAGAAGGCGTTGAGGGTTAATTAGGGAATGGAAGATTTAAATGAGATTGGTTTGGCTAATATGATTTCTGGAGAGCAATAAAGGCTGCAAAGCAATTTAAAGAGAGATGTTCTTTCCCCTCACACCAGCACATGGGTGCCAGCTCATTAATTCTAAAACAACCTGAGTATCAATTAAAGTAGTATTTACCAATGTGATAGAAGTGTCAGCGCTCGCGAGATGACTGGAGAGGCAGGAAGCGAAGGATGGAGGGAGATGGATTGTAATATCAGATAGAGGAGATCTGTCGAAATTCTGACAGTCCGTCAACCCTGTGGCAGTTCTCCAAAATAAGTAAATTCCCCTGATTCTCTGACATTATAAAAGTGACGGATGCACACGCTCGGATGATTCCGGTATTCATCACAAATCACATTCTGTGACAGTTGTTGGAGCGAGCGCCGTGTTTTTCTCCTACGTACAGGCTGCATACAACTGGCCTGAACTCCCCTTGCTGATGTAAGTGATCTATATTGACCCAGCTGAATTACATCAAAGAATTGTTAAAGCGTAATCGTTTTATCCTCTGTGTTGTCCACTGAGAACAGTGAAGGAATATCTGATAGTGGAGAGAAAGAGAGAGGCCAGTATGTAAGGGATAAATGTACAGTCAGTGTCTCATTATCACTAAATACATTTATTTGAATTGAAATTATTTTCATGCTAGAAGACCACAGAGTGCAACAAGAGCTGAAACTATCACAGTGTAATTTAGTGGTCTATACACAACTATACAACAGTTAATTCCAGTCCTCAACAGTCAGTGCATTACAAGTTGGCATTTTACAGTGACGCTTTCTGCATTGTTATGCCAGTAGGTGGCGACAAGTGACTATCATTATGAGTCATTTGAATTATTCAACTGATTCAAAATACTATAAACGAACAACTTTGAGTGAGTCATTTAAATCATTTAACTAATTTGTTCACAAATACTAATTCATTCAGTAATGAATTACTGCAAGTGACCAACTTTATGAGCGAGTCATTGAATCATTCATTCAACCGATATGTTCAAAAACACAGATTCATTCAGGAACTAAACAAGTTATGCCTTCATGAACAAGTCACTGAATAATTCACTCAAATCATTTGATCAAAAACAATGAATAATTCAGCACATGAAACACAACAACTGAGTGTTGCTCAAAGATCCACAATGGCCTTGATGTAACCTAAATGTAAGAGTAAAACCAGACAATGGAACAAACAAGACTGTGTGTAAATGCAAATTACTCAATATTAACTTTCTTTTTATTGAACTTTTGTATAAACACAATATATAAAACAATCATGCTGCCTCCTAACTCAAATCATTAATAAGGAAACTGTTCCACACACAAAAGTATTTTGTTTTTCCTGACTTACATTCCTGTCAGCTGAAGTGTTGTATATACTTGATTCTGATTGATACATTATGGAACTCTCTTCCCCCCAACATACGGAACACCTTCATACTTTTAAATCTCATCTTAAGACTTATCTTTTTACCCAGGCTTTCTTATGACTTGCTCTTATTAATTGCTCTTATTATTGCTCTTGTAAGCCTTTATTGTATTCATGATGTATGCAGTTGTGCTGTTGAATTTTGTAATGCTGGCAGGACTTGTTTATTTATTGTTACTGTTTTTACTAGTTTGCTTGCTGTAAGGTGACCTTGGGTGTTTAGAAAGGCGCCATTAAATAAAATGAATTATTATTATTATTATTATTATTATTATGGCATTATGTGGGCAGAGATTAAAGAAATATCAGGTTACACAGAATACCATGAATGACCAACCAGAATGCAATCAGAGATGCAATGTAATAATATCTCAGTATACATTCTCAGTATATCAGGATTGATTTAATCCTGCAGTAGGGGTCTCACTGGACTGAGTCAATAGTGAGCTTTTTGGCAAAACGCTCATCCCTAAAGCTGCACGATGAAAACTACACATGCATTACAGTAGGAAGACAGATGAAGAGAGACGGCACTAAGCATTGACTCAGATTCAACACCTGCAGTCTTTTCACCCCTTGAGCTGCATATAAACCCCCTGTGTGTGAGAGGAATCATTTATGATACATTACACAGACACAAACATACGCACACACATTTGTTCCAGACCAGCACAGATAGCCTGGGGTGACAATTACTCCAACAACACTAAATTGGCATTTAATTACTATAAAAGGCCATATTATCAAACAGTGTGTTAAGTAGTTTGCAAAAGACCTGGGGGGGGGTACGCACACACACACATTTGTTCCAGGCCAGCACAGATAGCCTGGGGTGACAATTACTCCAACACCACCAAATCGGCATTTAATTGCTATAAAAGGCCGTATTTGCAAACAGTGTGTTAAGTAGTTCACAAAAGACCTGGAGAGAGAGGGGGAAATAAATGGAGGTGAGGGGAGAGGAAGATGGGATAATTAATCAAATTAAATTCATAGAAATGCTCTAGTGTTATTTGGCAGGCGATTGTATCGAATGCTGTACTGCTTTTTACTATCTAAAAGCAGGCAACTGTGCTGTCAGAACTGATACAATGAATGCAATTCAATTCCTGATTTTATATAATTTGATAAATTTGATAAAAAGAGGTAAATAAAAAAAATACTGAATATCAAAGAAACTAGTTTAAGAGTTGTGTTTTAAAGATATTTAAAATTATATTAAATAATAAAATATACAAAAATGTTATTAATTTGAAAATATTTAATAGAAATATAAACCATGTTTTTATAAGTGAAGACAATGTGATATGGACATTGCATGTCAAAATTTGCTGTTAATTGTTTTGACAAAATCAATTAATTTTGAAAACTATACCTTAATCAGTTGACAAAAAACATTGCAACTGAATTAGAAAAAAATATGTAAATTAGCAAATAGACATAGTAGTGTGACTTTCTTTGGATTTCTTTGAATTTCTTTGGATTGCAGTTCACTAATTTTTTGTAATTCCAATTCAAATTCCAACGTATGAACTGAAAGCAAGCAAATTCTATATTCTTCTAAAAGTTCATCTTTAATGGGCGTGTTTTACGGCAATGTTAATGACAAGATGTTAAGAACTGACATGACTCATGAGTACATTAACCTGCATTAAAAAGAAAGCCTAAATAAAGATCTCCAACCTGATGGCAGACAGGGTGTGAATAGTCTAACTGAACGGAAAAGAGGGGAAGGAGGTCTCATCTCGAGCTCCTGTCTAAGACTGACAGACAGGTTCTTGAGCCCTTGCCAATACCAATGGGGACTGGCCGGTCTCCCAGTGTGCCAGACCCGGCACAATGTACCAGGCTCTCCCCCACAGCTGCATATGTGACATCGGTTTGATTACAGAGATTCCTGCCATTCAAGCTTTGAGCCATTACCTGCCAGTGAGCCGGGCGTACTTTACAAGAAAGGCCAATACTCATTCCCAACAGGTGCTGGAGCCTTAGATCTTACCGAGCTATGATGAGACATCCGCGCACGTCAAAGGAAGAATGATATCAGAGGAGTAAATGTCAAGCCTTGCATTTGAAAGAGGTTCAGACTGGGGTTTCCGCTAAAACTGGCTTTTTCCCTAAACTGTGTCTGTGGACATGGTTGATACCAGTGTTTACAATCCAATAAAAAGACAACAAGATAAAGACAGTAAGCTTGCCCTAGAACTAGACAGGAAATGTCAATATTTGGACAGGAAGTTAATAGTCATTCACTGAAAGCACAAAAGCAGATCAGTCTGTAACATTTTTCGTATCTTTTGCGAGAAACATTTGGCTCACAGTAACAAAGACAGTAAAAGGGGGAAGAGAAATCTCAAAGATCATATTTTGGTGTGATTTAAGCTTTTTCTGTTTGTTACCAGATTTTATTGCAGATTTACAATATGCACTACCAATTAAACAGACGTAAAAATGTACATTTATCCATTTGAAGCGACTTACATTTTATCAGTTTCTTTCTAAACAATGCCATGACCTTGGTGCTGCTGGAGCAACAGGAAGACTTTTACACTTTAGATTCATCAGCACTTCATAACACACCTAGCAAAAATAGTACAACTAATTTACAGTAAAAAAAAAACATGACATGTACATGACAGTAACGTACAAAAGCAGTGAATAATCGAAATAAAATTAATTGGGAGAGAAAAATAGAGAGCGAAAGATGAAAAGTGAGAGACAGTAATAGAAAAAAAAACGGAATAAACCACAGCTAACTGATTAAACGAGGGGTGTCAAATCAGCTCCTGGACAAAGCTGACCTTTAAAAGAGGTATTTAAAGAAACACCATCTCACCAGCCTTACTATGATGGAAGCAAGCTCATACAGAGCCCTGAACTTTTTTCCCTTAACAGTCCAGAAGATGATTCATATTAGTAGCAGACACATTACAAATCATCAAAGATAAACTAGTTGTTCTGTGCTGATTAGTAAATATGGTGTACGGTAAAGCCTGACTCACACATCTCGCGACTGCAGCATGTGAGCGTGTATTCAGCGGCCAAATAAAATGCCGCTGAATAAAAGTTAAAAATAATATTTACATATATATATATATATATATATATATGTGTGTGTGTGTGTGTGTGTGTTGATTTGTACAAAAAAAAAAAATAATAATAATAATATCTTGTAAAAATACTTTGCATTTATTCATAAATTAACTTTAAAAATGTAAATATCTTTATGTAAAGCCTACAGGCACAGGATGTGTGCAATATTATCAAAGGACAAACAGCGGTTTTCTACAACAGCAGGTATGAGATAGGCTAGAATGCGTGCATTTTAAAACACTGTATATGTGGGGAAAAAGACTTTAAAAGGTTGCATTTAAACAGGTGAAAGGATTTTGGGGAATTATAAAACAAAAAAAAGCTTCAAAAGGGTAAAAATTTCATTCATTCGTTTCTAATTTCCCTCCGGCTCAGGCAATGAGGCCCATGCAAACTAAACATTCTGTTCCTGTCTAATTCCCGCCTGCCCACAGATGAACATTTTCCAGGCTGTTCCAGGCCTAAATGGCCTCTCTGCACCCTACAGCAAAATGGAATTACACAATAAAGAAATTGAACAAGGTCAGGCAAATTGAAACAAAATGAACAATATCTGGCATTTGCCTGACTGAGATTCAGAAAGTTGGAGGCAATCAGAGCAGTGATAAGTGGACTTGGAGAGATGCACGGATAAGGAAGCTAATTTAATTAATTTTATTTAAGTCTAGTTCCCCTCTTTTCATTACCACCCTCGTTAAACGTATTGGGGCATGACAACATGGCAAATGGGAAATGAGATTAACGCTGTCAGATTCGTAGCCCTCACCAGACTAAGCTAATCTCTGTGCGGCCTTTTAGCGTTTCCTTGTCTTGCGCACGAACACAATCTTGAAGGAACACACACACACACACACACGTAATCTCAACCTTTTTTCCTGCTCTGTGCTGAAATAATGAGGTGGTGATTAGCTGGGGTCTCTGCTGAGATGGAGGTGAGGCTAATATCTGGACCTGGAGCTCTGCTCCAACACATCTGTAAAGCTCTGATAGAGACACATGCTAAGCTCAATCCAAGCACATCCACGTTATCAGCACACAGGCCCTCCCTGAAATTCGACTAGAAATACTAATTGAAGCAGAATGACATTCTACATCAATAAAAGGGTCTAAAATATGGTAGAATGTAAAAATGCAATGGGTCTCATTCACTAATAATTGTATACAAAAGCGCCTACATACTTTAGTTTACACTACATCAGATAGCACTGAGAATATATTGATTTCATTAGGGATGGTGTGTCAGAAGAAAGACTCGCTGCATTCACACTTTTATTCAAAACCTTTATGCGTGCAGAAAAAGTTCTTACGCAAATTTCCGCAGAGATTCAAAACAGGTGTGAACACACATAAATTAGATCTAGCTGTCGTTCTAATGTTGAATTCAGATTATTTGAAATGAGGAAGCTCATAGCTGCAGATAGTAATTAGCCCAAATCAAGGTGGGAAATTAATTTTGGTCCACCAGTCACAGTGAATCTGTTGTGCTTCGCTTCCTGTCCTACTTCATTTGAAAAGGCTAAAAAGAAAAAGAAAAGAAAATTAAAGAGAGAATGAGAACATAACACATGAAATATAAATAAATAAATAATATTGTATTATTTTCTTTTTTAAATCCTTTTTCTACACAAAGAAATTGTGCTGGTCAAAATATACATATACATGTTGATATATACATGTAAATATATACATATTTACATGTACATGTTTATGTATATATAAAATATATGCTAGTTTTGCATGTGTGTGTTTTTATACTATAATATTTACATTTACATTTATACTACATTATATATATATATAATTTACAAAATAATACTGTATATGCATATTGCATATGTGTGGTTTTAGCTGATTCTACATTTTATTTTTTTATTTTTTTTATTTATGAACATTTAAAATGAATTATGGTTTAGGAGCAAAAGCATTTGCACACAGGTTTTACACCCAAATACGCCTGTATGCATGGTAAGTAGTGAATGAGATCCAATGTGAGCCACAGCATTAATTCTTAAGAATGAGGAACACGGTCCTGTTGAGTATTCAAAGGAGGCTCTTAATTACCAGGCTTAAGCGTATCACTGTATGCTGCCTTTGAAGCAGCAAGAAGGATGAGTGTACACCTGATCGTCCTTGTGAAACTCAGTCCTTATCAGGCATTGTCCTAATGCTGTAATGAATGCAGTGTGATACAGCACCCTAATTCACAAGAAATAAGATTTCGAATTATCAAATCTGTCTCGTGTAGCCGGCTACAAGAATAGCAGTTTGATAGCACACATCGCTGGGATTCCCATCCATTATTACCCCGTTCACGTCGATATAGATTTTGGGAATTGAACCAGTGGCTCATTTTTGCTGTGTCCTCTGGTCATCATTTGCTGGAAAAGTGGAGATGTCTATAGAACAAAGTGATTGAGCGGCTGCCTGGTGTGACTGCTATTAGCAACTTCCCTGGGAGAGAAGCGCTGTCACCCGCCTCACCAAGCGCATCTGTGTTTACCATCAGACTAACTCAACCCCGCCATGCCTGGGGAACCAAGCTAATGGAGCCCATTAATGAGTCTGATGCAGCAAAGCACAGCGCTTCTTCTAATCAATGAGTACAGAGACAGGGAGGAGGAGAGGCTCTCTGAGCGCCGCTGAAGACAGATGGCAGAGCGGAAGTCTCACAAGTGGATGTACTAGACCGGAAAGAGTCGAGGATAAAGGTGAAAGTAGCTAACGCTGGCGTCAAGATAATTGTAATGCTGAGTGTGGACTTCTGTAGATATTTTCGAGGGGCAACAAATCAATAAAATTCTAATTGTTTATGAATATTTATACTGATAATTATTATTTATAAATACTTTATTTAGTATTTATATTTATTGATAATGAATAGTTATATTATAAATAAAAATAAAATTAGTAACCTAAAACTGAAATAAAAAGTAAAAAAAATAAAAAATTAAATAAAATGCATAGACATTTACAAAAACAACAAGAACAAATTACTAAAATTAACATGAAAACAGAACATATACAAATAAAAACTAATTCAAAATATTCATTAAAAAATATATATTTTCTTGTAGAATGTACTTCAATACTGTTGTTATTTGTTACTTATTGTTTTATTCACAACCTCAATTTTACAGCAAGGTTTGGTTTTACTGTATTGTCATTTATAATTAAGTAATTTAACTTTAACATAACTTTTAAACATTTTTTATTTCAAATGTTCCTGCACTCAATGTATAGTACACATTCATACATTTCTTTTTATAGTATTCGTCCATGGACATACTGGGCAAGATTTTTCAATAAAGAGAATAAAATTTCTATTTTACCCAGATAATCAAAGAATAATTGACAGACATTTGCAGTCCTCAACATCTGAAGAGTCAACTTGAAGAGACCTCCAAACGTTCTCGTACCGAGAAAAATACAAAAAATAAAATAAAATAAATAATAAAAAAAAAAAAAAAAATCAGACTTGATTTAACTAGATTTTTAAAAAAATACAGAATAGGAGCTTCCTTCCACACTAATTACGAATATCAAACGGAATAACTGAATTTTCACTTTAACCTCATATGAATTATTTCATGGCCACGTCTAATTTCCTCTTTAAGCGCTTATGTATTATTCCTTGGAATCGCTGCTCGGTGACTGTCCGATTGCCTCACATACTAAAACGAACGTTGCTGCAAGGACATGAGCGTAACTTTGAACCTTGTGCTGATTAAAATCTTCTCTGACAATGACAGTTCAAGTGTGTTCGGCTCGGGCAGCTTAATGATTCTTCTCTGATCATAACCTTACCCGCACAACCCTCATGGAGCAGAATCAGATTAACATAACTATATATAAAACTGCTTTAGTCGCCACTACTGGCACTCCACAGCTGTTAATGAGATACTATAAAATGCCCTGTAAATCCTGCTCCTTGCTTTAAAGCCGGTTACTTAGGAGCATCCGAGATCTGTCTTTGCACGGATTGTGTGCCCTCTTGCTTATCAGAGATGGAATGAGTCAATTATATGAGCTGTCTTTATGTGTCTGGTACAAGCCGCATCGAATTTGACCATCTTCATGCCAGTTTTTAACAGGATAGTTGATGCAAAAATGAAACATTTTCTCATTATTTTTTCACCTTCATGTCATTCCAAACCTATATGCTGTTTTTCCTAAATTTTATGATTTTTTTTTCCGTACAACAGCTCATAGGGAACAAGCTTGTCATTTTGTGTGAAGAAAAGTCATAGGATATATATCCTATAAAGTTAACAAGATCAGCTGGACAAACCTTTGTCTTTTCTTTTCCTCATAATAAGATAGTCTGGCACACCCTCTGACAGTCTCAGCATTGACAAACAGAGCTCTGAGTTCAGAGGACAAGACTAAGACGGGGAAAAAAAACAGTACAATGTCAAGTGAGCTAAAAATGCTGGAGTTTTCAAATGAGATCCATCTACATGCTGAGATCACAGTGCGCTTGAGACAGACTGCCACTGACTGCAAGACCAGAGAGAAGGAGAGGCGATGCAGGTGGCATGGCCTTCACAGCTGACTCATTTCCCTCATCCTCTCTTTACAGTTCATTCTAAACCCAGCCAATGGTTTTACAGAGAGTGGCCTCGGAGATGAGTTTCGATTAACCTTTCAATACAAAAGTAATCTCAGCTACCTACTCAGCCTTTTCAATTGCAATTTTTCTGTCTGTAAAATAATCAACAGTTAAAAGGGGGGAGGGTGGCTGCAAGTACACAAAATCGTGCCTGGCAATGTGATGCTGTTGTAGAGACGCTTGGGCTGAATATAAAGCGGATGAAGTAGGGAGCACACCGGACTAAAGATGAGAACTACAGTACAGTGTGTTGTCCGTCACTTATGGGTGCTTAGAGTTGTAAAACAAGACAGGGTTTTCTGCTGCTGGCATGAGGCATGATACAGAACTAAATGTAAGAGTGTTTTCACTGTCTCTCAGAGATACTCACAAAGCAACTCCAAAATCTCCATAGGCAGCATTTTAAGGCATTATAGGTGTGTTTTCAATGTTAAGGGTTTTCTGAAAGGGTGGCAACACAAAATTAACCAAGTTTTAAAGCATTCTTCATAGAAAACGCAATTCCATAATGCAGTGCAGATAAGCTTAGTGGGGGAAAAAATTGGCGGAAAATGTTAGTATATAGATTTATACACACGCGCGCGCACACACGCGCACACACACACACACACATATATATACATACACAGAAATCTTCAAATAAATTTTACAATATGATTGTTTTACGGTTTTGATCAAATAAATGCATCCTTAGTAAGCATTCGTTTTTTTTCCAATAACAATAGCAATATTATCTAATAATGTATACATACGTACATACATACATACATATTGTATATCTATCTATCTTTCTATCTGCCTTTCTTTCTATCTATCTATCTATCTATCTATCTATCTACTGTATATATATAATTTAAAATGTGAGTATATAAAACGTATAGATATATTTTAGACTATGTTGCTGCCTATGTGAAGTGTTTTACAGTCATTTAGAATGCTGTCTTAGTATGTATGCAGTAGAGAGCACAGAACTTCACTAGGTTTTGAAACAGAGCATGTACTATCACAAGAACATAAACCCTACAGCAGATACACCACATAGGCGTCTGACATTTCAAAACCATCTCTAAGTCTTGCATTGACCCGTCTCAAGCTTTGCTGACAGATGCCAGCTGCAGTTCTGATGAGTGTGTTGGAAAATGCATTCCTAACACGCGTGTTGAAAAATGCATTCCTATAGGCAAACACACGCGCTGATGTTTTTGTAGAGAAACTTTAGCTAAAATTATTATCGATTCCTTGTGATTGGAACAGTCTTATTAGCGGCCTTATTAATGCCGCATTAGAGCAGAACTATCATTGCACACACGCTGACTGAGCAGCGTTGAAAGAGGTCACAGATATTGTCATGACAACGTCTGTTCTGTCCAGGTCACGCAAACTATTATAGTAACAGATGTGGACGGGCATCACATGTTGGCACAGATTTATGTGTGAAAGTTGCAATTAAGTATGACAAAACAAAGATTTGCAAGAGATATAACCCTGAAGTTATCAGCACAATAGAAGCCAAAGAGAGAGCGAATGAAGGCCAGGGCAGCATCTGCTGGGGTAAATATGAAATCATGCTATTACCAAAATAGCATGAGATGCACAGAAAGGTAATAAAATGTCACTGTGGAAGGGAAAAAAATATCATAATTTCAGTGCTTTTTATTTTTTTATCAAGAGATTTTTCCATTACCGTGCAAAATGAATCATAGACGTTTGCTAAGAATTACATTTAGGACCTAGAAATGGCGCTAAGCCAACCTGCCTCATCTTTGTGTCATTTTTTTTAACCTTTTTCCTCCTCTCCGAGGAATGAAATGACAGGAAATGTAAACACTTTTAAAATAGAAGGTTTTTTCATGGTCATCCTCTAATTAAACTAGACCAGTGCAAAGAGAGTGGGAAGAGTGAGGAACGGGGCCAAATTATTCAGTGATAGAAGAAATAAATGAAATATGAAGACGACGACAACGAAAATGAAGAAATAACAATTGAAAGCCTTTCATGACACAAACTACTGAACCAGTGCACAAAGGACTCAATGCCAAAATAGTGTCAAAAGCCTGTCTAACCTATGAGACCCCAATGATGCAATAATTCAGATTTCCTGCAACTTACATCCTGCAGAACATCAGATGGGAGTAAAAACTCAAGGATAGAAAATATAAGCCTGTGGAGAAGCAGAAAGTCCTCATTCAACCATGATTTTCTGCAATATTAAGTATCATAGGATTCTAAAATGGAGAAAGCACATATCTAGGTCTAAAGACTGAAGGCCCGTCCATACCAAGAACGATAACTCTATTAGCATTCACACCAACGCATGATAATGTCCTGTTTATTATAAGCGCACGCTGCTGTTATGTAGTCTGCCACTTTAAATGCTCAAGCTCCTTAAAGCAGGATGGATACTGATTGGCTGTCAATATTCTTATTTTTCATCAGCTGGAAAAAAAATCACTGTCAAAGTGATTCCAAATACACTGTTTCTCTGTGCCATTGTAGTTGTGTAGGACTCTGCTATTCTTTTACATTTAGAACTATTTTTAAAACTATATTTTTATCATTATAGTTAGCATCCTTTATGTGAACAGACCTTAAGTCTTAAAGTCCTGATGCATGCTGATGGTTAAGGAAAATCATTTTGAAATGGGCTAAACAGGCAGAAAAAAAACACAAATAAATGAAATGTCTATTAGTTGGTCTTTGTAGGATAAGGAAACTAATATGTTTCTTTGCCAGGAGAAGAGCAAACATACAGCTTTTTCATGCTCTTACAGGAGTTGTGGGACGGATCCCCAGTAAATAATTTCAGAATTTAGGTCACAACCAGGCAGGATAGTGGTGCGAGTTATACTCTAATCAGTGCCACTTCAGGCCAATCCTTCATATATCGGCTACCTTTGCTAACGTAAGTCTTTCCTGACCTGGGTTTGATGCCAAGCCGATCAAAAATTACAAATCATGTATGAGATTCTGGGTTAAGGTGGATCATCCCATAAAGATCCAATATTTAGATGGGATTTGGAGAACTGAAGGGGATAATCACCAGCAGCTACAGGAGAGATTATAGACTGACCAATGAGATGAACAAACCAGCTAAATAGCCTACAGATGCTCTATTTGTGTGCCAACGGAGCACTCGTTTTATGAAGAAAAGGTTATGACTGTTGTTCCTACGACATAACTTTGTGACAAAGGATTAAACATGGTTTAGTTGTAGAGCGTTTCAGCTTTTCAGACTGCAAACAGCAATGCATTGTAGGAGATTATGGCAAATCTGATTACCATTATTTTACTTGTTCCGCTCATACAAAATTTCATTTGGAAAAAAACTTTAACCTTGACTTCTGTCAGTACTTCAGAGAGGAAAGAAACGTAAAAGAAAAAAAAGAGAGCGTTTCAAAGCGGAGGCCAATTTACAGAGCATCAATGCTAAGAAGATGCAAATGACAAATCAACAGACAGAGATATGCAAATGACTTTGATCTAAAGTCAATACCACCACAATTAGTCTCTGCAATCATCAAAATATTTCAATAAGGATGGTTACAACTCATTGACTATTCATTATGTTCTCTAATTAGATCATAAATTGTAAAGATATACAAGCACGAGCCTTTGACAGATACTTCTGGTGAGAAAACTGTACAGCAGAATTCTTTGAGCATGTATTAATAAAAGTCAGAGAGTCTCATTTATTTCCAAATTTATTATTTGGAAATAAATGTTGTTTGTTGAGCAACATGTGCTCAGAAACTTAATGTGCCATATTTATTAATATATAGAAATCGCATACCACTGAAAGTAAACTATAAACCCGGTGACCCATGAATGTGTGCCTTGACAGAAAATAAATCAGCGATAACAGCCGAAATTCTGCAGAAAATACATAAAACGAGATAAAAAAAAGTGTTTTCAGACATCCCACTTTAAGCCATTGCTGGCTGCTAATGATAAATTGCTCGGTATTCTAAGATCATTTGTTCAAGACCTACACAATCTGTCATTGGGTGTAGAGACACTGACAGACAGTTGTTTCAGTGTTCAGTGATTTTGTAAGATACCCTGACAATGGAGCGATGCCAAAAACACTTTAGTATATCCCTCTAAACTTAACTAAACTGCCTGGAGTGTGTTAATTTTTTCCTATCTCTTCCTTATACACGGCTACAACTTTTTTCCTATCTTGGCATACCTGTGAAGCTTAATAAAACCCAAAGCACACTATTTTTTAAGGCATAATTTGCAAATAATTTTTCTCAAGCTGTTTAAATAAACAATTTGTACTCAAAGAACAACCGAGACAACTGGGTAAATGTTCCTAAATGGTATGGGGCCAAAATGTCCCTTCCACCTGATTTGATGAAATAAACACAGCGGATGATTATGCATCCTGCTTACGGCGTTGGGGAATGATTTTTTTTTGCAAATCCCTGGACACATATATTTGTTATATTCAACTGTATTATTTGTTAATGGCAAGTGCTCAGTGGTGCTGCGACTAAATCAATTTGAGCTGATCTTTAAAAGCCTGCGCATCAGTGAGCACATTAGCCTGATTTGCACTTCATTATGTGCACTGATGGGCAGTGCTGAACAATCACATCAGCAGGTGCAGAGTAGAGTGGAGGCAACCAAGGCAGGTAGAGCAGCAAGAGTGTGTGCGTGTGTGTGTGCCTGTGCGTAATGCACAAGTAATTGCCTTTCTAGAAGAAGATGCAAAAGGTCCGCAGAGAGCTATAGCGGGTGTTCCACTGTTCTTTTCACCAGTAAAAGAGTAAACTAGGACTGCTTGAAAACAGAAAAACACATTTTAAAAAATGTTTACTTTTCTGAAATGTGTCATCCTCTTTGCATGCTTGCAATTCTTCAAGGATTGCTTTGGGATTTGCAATCTGGAGTTGATGATTTGCCAGGCAAACTTTTACACAGAAAACCCAAGATAAAATTGCACCAAGTTTTATATTTTCTACATCTCCTTTACTATAGAATTTCCTCATTCCCTCTGTGAATGTGTCATTGCATGATTTTGTTATTTATGTGTAGAGTGCCTTACAGGAATGAGGTTATCTTTGAAAAAAATTAACTTATGTTGAAAAAAATTCACATTTTGGTATTATAACATTAACTGTTGTATCTAAGTTTAAACGATTGTCTGTGTACGTTCTATTTCTTTGTCTGTGACAAAAGGAGTTTCAGTCAGGGCAGGAAGCAGGTGGTCACAAGACATGTGACAGTCACGCTGTATATCCCGTGCTTTTCATGAAATCCCTACAGTACTGAGTCGGCTCTTGAGAGAGCTGACTGCCCGCATTGCGAGTGTCTCTCGATGCATGTTCTCCGTTCCCGGAAGGCTCTCTTTGCAGAGGGTGCCTTCTCTAGCGTTCCCCGCGGCGCTGGTCCCGCTTCCGTCGAGGCGGAGCGGCGATTACGCTCGTGGGATTCGCAGGTGGATCTGGTGGAGGGAATGGAGACGGGCGAGTCCCTATTTGGCCCGCCGAGAAAATGGCTGAGCCGCAGAAGAGTAAACTAGACAAGCGTTTTCTGCGTGTTAAGCCAACACCTCCGCGCCGGAGCCTGCCTTTTTTCCCCGACCTCCACACCGCGGTGTCGAGGTCGTGTTCTCGGCCCGCCTCTTTATCCCCGCCTCTGATTATTATGGCAATGTGGCGGGGATGAATGAGCGCAGTTACAAGACGATGCCCCGGGTAGAACAGATGCTTGCGAGCTATCTGTCTCCTGGCGCGGCGTCGTCTTTAAAGGCTCCGGCATTGCCCTCCAAGCCGCTGCGTACAACATCAGCGCTGATGGGCAAAGGGTACTTGGCAACGGGTCAGGCTGGTGCGTGTCTGCACACCTTGGCGGTGTTACAGGCGTACCAAGCCGACCTGCTCAAAGAGCTAGACGAGGGTGAGCAGGTAAAATCCGAGGATATTACCGAGCTCAGGAGAACCGCTGATTTGTCTCTCCGCGCCACTAAAGAGACCGCCCGTGCCATTGGCAGGTCTATGGCAGCGGTAGCACGTGTTTACCTCTCTTCCTCTGAGGAGGTTGAGGCAGTCAGCAGCGCACAAAGCACAAAAACGGCCTCACGTACTCCCCCGTGTCGAGACAGTGGGTCGACGTTACAGGGCACCGAGCTGGCAGCTGGCTTTACACCAGAGATCAGTCTCGAGAGACTGATTCCCTTAGTAGACTTTTTGGCAGCGTGGAAACTACTGCCAAACGTGTCTCAGTGGGTCCTGCACACTGTAGTGAGAGGATACAGAATCCAGTTCGGTTCTCCTCCGCCTCAATTCAACGGGGCCTTTCCCAACCTGGTGGGCCCCGAGCAGGCTCTGGTAATGGAACAGAAGTAGACACTCTCTGAGGATGGAGGCCATCGAGGCGGTCCCTCCTTGTGCAGCAGAGTCCGGGTCCTACAGCCGGTACTTCACCGTTCCGAGGAAGGATGAGGGCATCCTTCCTCATCATAGGAAGTTCCTGAGGTTTGCTTTTGGGGGCAAAAGCCTACCAACACCGGTTCTTCCTTGGGCCTTGCACTCTCACCCCACACTTTCACGACTCAACCACATTGACGATGGGTTAATATTAGCTCATTCAGAGCACGTGGCGGATCAACATCGAGATGTCGT
>NW_015539874.1:40985-43102 GCF_001515605.1 Sinocyclocheilus anshuiensis
CCGTTCGCGCCCCGCCTCTTTATTCCCGCCTCCGATTATTATGGCAATGTGGCGGGGATGAATGAGCGCGGTTACAAGACGATGCCCCGGGTAGAACAGACGCTTGCGAGCTATCTGTCTCCCGGTGCGGCATCGTCTTTAAAGGCTCCGGCATTGCCCTCGAAGCCGCTGCGCACAACGTCAGCGCTGGTGGGCAAAGGGTACTCGGCAGCGGGTCAGGCTGGTGCGTGTCTGCACACCATGGCGGTGTTACAGGCGTACCAAGCCGACCTGCTGAAAGAGCTAGATGAGGGTGAGCAGGTAAAATCCGAGGATATTACCGAGCTCAGGAGAACCGCTGATTTGTCTCTCCGCGCCACTAAAGAGACCGCCCGTGCCATTGGGATGTCTATGGCAGCTATGGTGGCGGCGGAGAGGCATTTATGGCTGACCTTATCAGATATGAAGGAGAGAGATAAGGTCTGCCTCATGGACGCCCAGCTTGCGCCTTCTGGCCTGTTTGGCGACGCCGTCAATTCCGTCGTCGATAGGTACCAGGAGGCTCGTAAATAGGCGGCGCCGTTCCAGCGGTTCCTGCCTCACCGCTCTCTAGCTCCGAGTACCAGCTCCTCATACAGGGAGGCACAGAAACAGAGCGTGGCCTCATGTGCTCCCCCGAGTCGAGACCGTGGGTCGAGGCGACGCTCTAGGTCGGGGGCCTCGAAGTCTAAGCCGGATCTGCGGACCGTACTTAAGACTAAGAGGTCCTCGGCCAAAAAGTCCTGATGCCACCGGCCCAGGACTCATGAGGGCAGGACCCTCTGGGGTGGAGCGGGTTACACCGCATTACACGGTGTCCGTCTCGCCTCAGTGCCCTCAGGAGATCGGTCTACCAACCCTGCCGGAGTTACAGGGCGTAGCTGTCTCCCGCGAGCGCCACTCTCAGTCACCGCCCGGGAACGTAGCGGTGCTAAGAGGCTCGCCACCTCTGCGGAGGTCTCTAGAGCAGCTGGTTCGGTTGTTCCCTGCCAGTTCGCCATTACAGGGCACCGAGCTGGCTGCTCGTATTACACCAGAGATCAGTCTCGAGAGACTGATTCCCTTAGTAGACTTTTTGGCAGCGTGGAAACTACTGCCAAATGTGTCTCAGTGGGTCCTGCACACTGTAGAGAGAGGCTACAGAATCCAGTTTGGTTCTCCTCCTCCTCGTTTCAACGGGATCACTCCCACATTGGTGGGCCCCGAGCAGGCTCTGGTCATGGAACAGGAAGTAGATACTCTTTTGGGGAAGGAGGTCATCGAGGTGGTCCCTCCTCATGCAAGAGTGTCCGCGTTCTACTGCCAGTACTTCATAGTTCCAAAGAAGGATGGAGGGTTGCGTCCCATTTTAGATCTGTGTCAGTTGAACCGCTTAGTCATGAAACTCAGATCAGGTCCGAGGACTGGTTTGTCACGATCGATCTAAAAGATCTTTCTTCATCACAGGAAGTTCGCTTTTGGGGGCAAAGCTTACCAATATCGTGTTCTTCCTTTCGGCCTTGCACTCTCACCCCGCACTTTCATGAAGTGTGTGGATGCAGCCCTGGCTCCGTTGCAACTCCGGGGCATCCGCATACTGAACTATATCGACGATTGGTCGATTTTAGCTCAATCAGAGCAGACGGTGGTTCGACATCAAGATGTCGTTCTCACCCACATGAGAGAGCTGGGGTTAAGACTGAACGCCAAGAAAAGTGTGTTTTCTCCATTACAGAGGACCACTTATCTAGGCGTGGTGTGGGATTCGACCACGATGCAGGCACGTATGTCCCCTGCTCGGATCCGCATGATCAAGGTCACGCGGCGATGCCTACGTGCCTTGGACACGTGGAGGAAACCTTGGTTCTTGTCTCAAAGCCCGGTGCTGGGAGCTCCTTGTCGCCACGTAATGCTAGCGACGGATACGTCCCTCACCGGTTGGGGTGCGGTCATGAGTGGCCACCCTGCCCGTGGTCTGTGGAGTGGTCGCCATCTGACATGGCATATAAATTGTCTGGAGATGCTGGCCGTGCTGCATGCACTAAGACACTTCCTCCCAGACCTGAGAGGTCACCATGTGTTGGTGCGCACCGACAACACAGCGGTGGTCTCTTACATCA
>NW_015539874.1:43260-43452 GCF_001515605.1 Sinocyclocheilus anshuiensis
CAGATATGGAGAGTTTTTGGCCAGGCTCAGGTGGACCTGTTTGCGACTCAGATGACATCGCACTGTCCACTCTGGTTCTCTCTGGGTCATCCAGCTCCACTGGAGTTCTGGAGAGAGTGCGCCGGGACAGGGTCCGTCTTCTGCTAGTAGCCCCGTTCTGGCCGGGCCGAGTATGGTTCTCGGACCTGATTT
>NW_015539874.1:43728-46510 GCF_001515605.1 Sinocyclocheilus anshuiensis
CCAATCACAACGCACTGGATAGCTGGCCAATCAGTGTACACCTCGCTTTTCAGAACGATGACCTTTGTAAAAATCGACACGTTTCAGAAAGGCGAGGCATACAGGAGCAACAATAATGTACATTATGTGGAAAATAATGTGTTTTTTTAACCTTAAACCGCATAAACCCATTGCATTACACCAATACACCAAATAATGTTCTTTTTAGCAACATCATATGACCCCTTTAATTGTATGTGTCCAGTGTGAGCAATTGCTTGTTTGCTATGGTCCCCCTAAGAGAGGTCTTCCAGCTACAAAACAGACCCTCAGTCGGTGGATAACAGATGCCATTTCTATTGCCTATTAGTCCTCTGATCTCCCTTCGCCTCTTGGGGTCAAGGCTCATTCTACGAGGAGTGTGGCGGTCTCCAAGGCCTTCTTGGCAGGTGTCTTGATGCAGGACATCTGCGACGCTGCAGGATGGTCCACGCCCCTAACCTTTGTCAGGTTCTATGGCCTAGATATGCGCGCCACTCCTGGCTCCTCTGTTCTCTCACCCTAGCTGTGCAGTCTTCCACACTAGGCGAAGATTTGAAAGTCTGGCGGCGTGGTCATACTCGTTCCCAAAGCGTCCTCCGACGCAGCTCGAGTTCCTGAAGAGGAACGTCTCAGGTTACGCATGTAACCATAGTTTCTCGAGGGAACGAGACGCTGCGTCTCGGGGTCATACTTTCGGCATCTCTGCCAGCGCTTGCTTCACTCCTAGAAGCTGACGCCGGTTTCACCGCACGTGCTTTTATAGCTTCCTGGTCATTACGTCACCCGCCCGTGACGTCTCACCCATCTATTGGTCTGATTACACACAAGGTTCAGAGCCGGTCACGCTGAAGGCCGTTCCCAAAGCGTCCTCCGACGCAGCGTCTCGTTCCCTCGAGGAACTATGGTTACATGCTTAACCTGAGACGTTTTCCATTTATGAATAAAAGGTCTGTGGTTAGCATGACTTGAAAAGCGTTTCTATTATCTACAAACAACAATAAATTATATTAAATAAAAATAAATTACTTTAAAAACTCAAGTTGGTAAAATAAATGTATATTTTTATAAGCATTTTTAAAAGTAAACAACGATTTAAAAACTCACATTTGGGGTATAAATGCATGCAATTTTACATTGTAGAACAACTTAAAAGTCTCTTTAAGCGATGTTAACCAAATACCTTATTTTACTCATAAATTGAAAATGGCTATTCTAAAAACCCATTAGAAATTCCCAATGGAGCCCATTGCGATTGAGCCTTCCGGGCTGCCCTACAAATTGACTACATCCTACATCTCCATATCGAAAACTGCTCTTTTGTACAGAAACTGTTCCATTTACGTCAAACACACCAGTTACATTCGATTGAAGAATTCATATTTGGAGGCCACAATGGAAGCAAGCATAAATATTAGAACTGCCGCTGTCCAAACAACCTTCAGCTTTGGCTAAAAGTCAACATTTCCAGACAACTTATTCCCACAGTGACCACCTATAAAGTCCTATTATCGCATTAGACAAGTGCGAATGTGATGAGTCTGGGAGCAACTTTGCGGATGGTGTCTGTGTGGATCTACTTGCGAGTGCCGGAGGACAACACATCACCTCTCTGGTGGGTCACAGTTGGCTGATCTCTCTCCCCAGGGGCCGACCTCTCCGCTGAGAAAGGCATTAGACAGGGCAGCTGTGGATTTTAACAAGGTAGCTGGCTTCATTTGAGCATGTGTTGCTTATTCGCAGCTGAAATGCTCTCAGCCACAGCTTATGTTTGACATATTTCCCCCTCTGCTACTGCATATTTACAGAGGCCATTGAAAACTCCTCAAGGGCATGACAGGCAATGTGGTGTATTTGTAGCCTTCAGATTTTCTGTAATTCTAAGGTCTCTGCCCATAATCACGCCCTTGGTATCAAAAAACACATGGGTAAAAGAGCTCCTCCAATATATCAAAAATACTTCGGTATCACTTATAATACTCACACAGCATTAAAAATGCCCATGGATGTACGGCTTCTTTTAATATTTCTTTGGACTCGCTCTGAAGTGCCTTAATATTAAAGTGCTTTTTCATGAAACATCAAACCGGAGCTCCTCTTAGTTTTTCATATGCTACCGATCGCTGTTGTCTATGGGAACATTTCAGCGAAACCGCATCAAATCAGTTATGAGTATGATGTACAGCTCATAGGTGTGATGATGAAAATTTGTATTATACATTTTCTTATGATCTCACTATAAACAAAAGCTACACAAATAAAGATGTTTAACAGGACCTGTGATTCAAACTTTAGGGGCAAAAACGCTGCCGAAGTCGGTTAGTTTGATTTATTTCCATGAATCAGTTCATTGCCGTTCAATCTGTCCATTGAAATTAAACAATTCAAAATTTAGATTCAATTATTCATTTTTGTCAGTGCTCACAAAATTCCCATGAAAAACGCATATATCAAATATAGAGACAGACACATATATATATATATATATATATATTAGTGCTGTCAATCGATTAAAAAAAAAATGAATTAATCACACATTTTTCTGAAATTAATAGCGATTAATCCCACCTAACATTAAAGTTTACTTTAAACATTAAAGTTTACCACCATACTTTTATATTACAATAATTTCACATTCAATCTTCAAATTAATGAATAAACAACATAAAGACAGTATATTTTTTTAATAGTTGTATAATGGCATCTTTTTTATGACTGAAGGCCAGTATCAATCATACCAATACTGATTTCCCTATAAAATGCA
>NW_015539874.1:46595-65037 GCF_001515605.1 Sinocyclocheilus anshuiensis
AACATTACAGTATAATTGAGAGCTATCAATTTTAACATTTCTGTGGCCTGGGCATGCGGAGCATATGGAATTTTTTTTAATGCTGTCAAAATTAACATGTTAACACAAGCAATACATTTTTTCAGTTTAACGCATTAAAAATATTTAATGCAATTAACACAGGGGTGGGGCTAGGGTTGGCCACCCCACTCACAACTGCTGCTTCTGTCTATTTTTTCTTGATAAGAATTGCATTTATTTAGATACAAAACGTCTTTACGACCACATCAAACGGAAGACTCAGACACGCACTCCAACTTTCAGATGCACACTCCAACTTCGCCTCAGCGTCAGGCACTAGTCAAACGAGCACTGACAAGGTACAGATGACGAGGGAGCTTCAGTAGAACAGTGAGCTGCAGTCAGATGAAATGTTGTCAGGCCATATTCCAGTAAAAATAATTTTTCCTGTCCTGTCAGCTATTATACTGTGCTCGTAACGCATGCTCTTCAATTGCATGCACAAATGTGGTGGTGCGCTGTAGCCTATGTAATTTCATATTAAAACGCAAAAGAAACTACGAGCATGCAATGTCATAGTTATGTTGTCAGTTAAGTCATGAAGTTACCAAAAAGGCAAAACAGCTCACCATCCAAATAACACCATTCCTACAGTAAAGCATGGAGGTGGTAATATCCTGTTATGGGGTGTTTCTCTGCAGCAGGGACTGGAGCACTTGTCAGGATAGAAGAAAATATGGATGGGGCAAAATACCGTCAAATTCTTGAGGAAAATCTGCTATCCTCTGCCAGAAAGTTGTCAATGGGAAGAAGATTTACCTTCCAAAATGACAATGACCCAAAGCACACAGCAAAACTGAGCACACAGTGGTTAAAGGAGAAAAAGGTGAATGTCCTTGCATGGCCTAGTCAGATCCCAGACTTAAACCCCCTTGAAAATCTGTGGAATGACTTGAAGACTGCAGTCCACAAACCATCACCATCAAATTTAACTGACCTTGAGCAGTTCTGCAAAGAAGAGTGGGCAAATATTGCAGTCTAGATGTGCAACAAAGTTAGTAGAGACATACATATCCCAACAGACTAAAGGCTGTAATTAAAGCAAAAGGTGGTTCAACAAAATACTGACACAAAGTTGATCCTTTTTTCAACTCAGTGATTCAGTTTTTTTTATTTATTTTATGTTTTTCTGACATGTTGGTGTTATATCTTTCACTTGGATGTTATAAGTTACACTGAGTAAATATAGCTGGATGAAACAAAAACTGTGTTCGTCTTCATTTCAAGCTGCAAAGCAACAAAATGTGATTATTTTAAAGGGGGATATATACACATTTTATATACCCACTGTGAAAATGTCATATATTTGGAGATTACGATGGAAGCCAGCTTCAGTATACCTTGCATATGGGTAAAAAAGCTCCTCAAATAAATCATGAACACTTCAGTATTACTATTAAAATTGTACATGGCTGTATTATGGCTTCTTTAAATATTTTTGGGACTCACTCAGAAGTGCCTTAATATTAAAGTGCTTTTTCATGAAACATCAAACCAGAGCTCCTCTTATGTTTTCATACGCTACTGCTCACTATTGTCTGTGGGACTATTTTAGAGGAGTCCAATTGGTCCAAAACAGTCGAGTCTGATGTGTAGCCTGTAGGTAAAAAGGCATGATGAATCGCAGCACACACACAGGATTAATCTTTCTCATTAACGGCGAGCTGTGAACTGGAGCTACGCATGACCGCACAGGAGGTGTAGAGGCTCTTTAAACATGGACGGCACTTGTTAAGAATTACATCAGCCGCATCTCATTTTACGGCCAGAAAACCACCTATATCATAACATTTATGAGGAAAATAGCGTGCGAGTCTAGTCAAGGCTATTGGGATATGGGTATTTTTTAGAGCTTATTAAGGGTCCTAATTGGAAAACGTTTGTCAAGAAGACTTTTTTTGCACCACCGTTCTAGCTGATAAAGCTTCTTTTATTGTAATATTTGAAATATTATTATAAAGAAAGCAGTTACTCTATACAAAATCTACATTCAAAGCAGTGCAAACAATTAGCAAAGGCAAGAGGTGAAATCACTAAACAGCTGCACCACTTCAGCATTTTACAAGCAAAAATTATGTTTGTGTACATTTTCTATAGATTATAGCAGCTGTAATTCATCAAATCATGATCAAATGGTGGAGAAGAACATTAAAATAAGGCATATATCTATACTACCATTCAAATGTTTGGGGTCAGTGTGATTTTTATTTTTTTGATAGACATTTACATTGTTACAAAAAAATAAATTTTTAAATACATGCTCTTCTTTTGAACTTTATATTCATCAAAGAATCTTGAAATAAATATCATGGCTTCCACAAAAATATTAAGCAGCACAGCTGTTTTTAACAATGATGAAAAAACAATGATAAAAATAAATGATTCTTGAGCACTAAATCAGCACATTATAATGATTTCTGAAGGATCATGTGAAGACTGAAATAATGGCTACTGAAAATTCAGCTTTGCCATTGCAGGAAAAAATAACAAGTAAATAAAATAGAAAAATTTTACTTTAAATTACAATAAAATAATGTTTGATTAAATAAATGCAGCCTTGGTGAAAATAAGAGATCTCTATCAAAAAACTGAAAACATTCCTTCACTTTTGAACGGCAGTGTAAAATTATGCAAGGTGTAGTGATGAATTTTAAAGAGTTCATTTAGGTGTCTGGATTGCAGTGGTGGAGCGATGCTGTACTGTCTCAGTACAACTTTGGAACTGTGTCATGCAAATCAAATTCAACAATAAATTTCTGGCCATGTTTGTGCTGCTATCTGATTTGCATAATGCCTTGCGAATTGGGTGCTAAAACAATCCAAACAACATGTGCAAATAAACAATGCTTTCAGTGAATTCCTCTAAGAGAGTCTGTCCCAGGGTTATCAATGATGATTTTTCACTCTTAATCTGAAAACAGTAACATCCTGACAGGTTCCTGTTAGTAGATATAGCTGACAGAGCAAGAATCCCAGGAGACATTCAGGGAAAAGAAAAGAAAAAACACAGGGACACAGTGAGAAGGAAAAAAAAATATCTTTTTTGTGCATGAAACACCACCTTGTTTTGTTCTTGGCTGTTCTTCACAGGGAATTATAGTTCTGGTGGAGGTTGCAGAGATCAGCGGTCACAGACAATGTCAGGTTTCTTATTCTTTTACAAAAGTCTACAGATTTTTGTGGGTAGGGAAGTGAGTAGGGCTCACTGTAATCTGTTATGGCTGTGTATCTAGGCCTTATTAATAGCCCTTTTTAACACGTTTACAGCTGTAGAGATTACACCATCATACCGTCATCAATGCATGTCCTGTTATCTGATGATTCTGGGATTACTGGACCCGACAAGAGATCCCCCCCACAAGCTGATCAAGACTTAGCCACCCACTACACACTCTTCCAGAAGCTTCTGAGGGCTTTGCTCCAAATCACATGCTTAAAGCGAGAGATAAAGGCCAAACCTCCCAACCAGGCTCAGTGGTGCTGATGGCCAGAATGAGGTAATTCCCAAGCCTTGAAGCACACTTCACCAATCCCCATGTAGGGAAACATCTTTCACTATTTAAGTCTTCCAATTGTTCTCCCCATCCAGCAGTGATCAAAACGAGAAGTACAGGAGGCAGACAGGTGTTGTAAGATCAATGGAGTGTTGTACAAGAAAATGCCACTTCAGTCTTCTACTTCAAACTTTCCAGTTTAATTCAATGTGTTACTTGCCATTTCTTCTTAATTATTATATTAAATTTTTTTTTGCAGTCTAGTAGAAATTAAAAAAACGGCAAAAGTAATTATTGGAACTATCTGAAAGAGGTGCTAACATCCAATACCAACAAATATTCAATATCAAACCATTCTGATATATTAAAGAAATCATCCATATAATTAATATAAGTAAGTTTTTGTTTCACAATATACTAACTAATACATGACCAATATTACAAATATATGCAATACCATTTAAGTTTGGGGTCAATAAGATTTTTTTAAATATATATATATATATATATATATATATACACATATACAGTCTATATAAATATACACACACACACACACGCGCACACACACACACACACACTACTTTCTCTACTACTTTCTAACACTACTACTTTTCCACACACACTATTCAGCAAAATCACGATTCACGATTTTATCACAATTCTTTGTTATGTTGGTTTTACTATTTTGCAAGTTGTCCGAGCAGTACAGCCAAAGTAATTTCTCTATTTTAAAAACAAAGCCTTACAAGGTGACAAAATACAAAATTAAAAAAAATATTGCAGACATTTAGGTCCAAGTGGGTGAAGATGAAAATCGTTGTCATTATTTTATCTTTATTAAATAGTTTTTAAATTGTTATAAAAAAGAAAAAGAAAAAAGATACACGTTACAAATACACATACTATACCAATAAAAGAAAAAGTGCTTTATTTCTCAGGTACAGTAGGTGTATTTAGCAGTAGCATCTAAGAAACTGAATGAACAAATATGAAAATAAAACACTGTATACACTTCACTGTATAAATTATCCTACATTGATTCTTATTAAAGGGGTCATATGATGTTGCTAAAAAGAACATTATTTTTTGTATTTGGTGTAATGAAATGTGTTTATGCAGTTTAAGGTTCAAAAAACACATTATTTTCCACATACTGTATATTATTGTTTCTCCTCTATGCCCCGCCTTTCTGAAACGCATCGATTTTTACAAAGCTCATCGGTCTGAAAAGCAAGCTCTGATTGGCCAGCTATCCAGTGCATTGTGATCGGCCAAATACCTCAAGCGTATGTATACAGACTGTGAGTCAGAACAGCCGGCATTGTAGTCTACAGGTGCATCTCAATAAAATAGAATGTCGTGGAAAAGTTCATTTATTTCAGTAATTCAACTCAAATTGTGTCTAGTTGTGAGTATCAATTTAGTTCGAGCCTTCCTCAGAGGCCCAGTGTTTGGGTGTGATAGGAAAAGCACACACCATAGTGATGTCGTTGCTTTACAGATGTTAAGGTTAGGCCTGTCGCAATAATCAGTATATCCACTTATCGCGCAATATATGTACATGTCCTCAATCATTTTTGGTGACGCAATATATAGCCCATTATATTTACTTAAATTAATGTCACCATCACTTTTGCAGCTTCTCGTACATAACGTGGTGTAGTCGTGAGTTGCTAGTTCAAATTTAAAAAATGTTTCTACAAAAAAAGTTTAATCTGCAGATATGGCCTTGTTTAGGGATCTGACATCTGGCTGCTAAGTAGGAATTGTGTGTAATCCTCGAAACAGAGCTTCCCACTTGCGCAATACGGAAATATCTGCTAAATGTGTCAACCATGGCAACCATGAGCACGCGCGCTCTCTCTGCACTGTGGATAAAAGCACTTTTTTTACACCGGTTTTAGTTTTAGCTTGCAGTTTAGCAATCTCCACTTCAATATTCTATTCTCAGAAAAGTGTAATTCATCAAGTGTTCATTTATGAGAGAGAGGCTGTGTATGTATGGATTACCACCGTTTTGCCGTGTTTCTCTTTTAACAGTGAAGCTGTGGCCTTAATTCCTTTAGAAACAATGATGTTTCTAAAGGAATTATGTATGTATGAATTACCACCGTTTTGCCACGTTTCTCTATTAACGGTGAAGCTGTGGCTTTAATTCCTTTAGAAACAACAATGTTACCAGCTCCTTGTTGAGAAAGATAATGTAGCTCTTGAGTGATTAAGCTATTTAGTTGACAAAATTTGTGGGGCAGCGCTAAAAAGTTTGTTCCTGAATGTCTGAGTGTGGCCGCAACGTGATCTGTGTGAGTGACTGAGCGTGTGTGTGCGTTAGATACAGAAGACAGCGCATTAGTTTAGAACTCAGAGTGTGTTATTTTGTGCAATGATAACCAACCAGCAATGTAAATATGATTTTTTTTTAAATATATTAGAATGAGTACATTACAATATAAATTTATTAGAACGAGTACTTTATTATTTATGGGCTTAAAAACAAGATGCAAACAATCAGAATATTGTACCTGGTGGGGAGTGCAAAATAAACAAAAATAACGACTTTATTCAACAATTCGTCTCCTCCGCGTCACCCTAGCGCCATTTTGGAGAATATCCACTGAACGCAAACAGCGTATGTTGTTCTGTGTCAGCCGCACCACACAGATACGTTGTTTATATGTAAGCTTTGTGTGTTTTTGACAGTATTAGTGGAATCAGACGCAAAAGATAACTTAGTCCAGTAATCAGGCACTGTTTGACAGGCTTTTTAGTGTACACGCTCAGAAAAAGTGCATGTCAGAACAGCACACAAATTAAATGTTTAACCGTCAAGGCTTTAAAGCACATGCAAATAATGTACTTTTGTGATTGCGAAGTGCAGTGTGCCATGCGCATAACTCTACCACAGAGTTAACATTTGATGTGAATATATGTCACGTTGTACAGTATATTGAGACGGAGGCGCAAGAACTGCCACAGATAGAATGTGCGCTGTAGAATGATACTACAATGTTTCTTCAAAAGCAGATCGTGGAGAAATTTTAATCGTCCACGATCAAAAATCATGAAATATCACACCACACTAGCAAACATTCAAAAATCTTACCAACCCCAAACTTTTAAACAATAGTGTAAAAATGCATTCAAAAGAAGAAAAGAAAACAGGCGACTTCATTCTGTCTTTTACAACAAAGTTCAAAGCCAGCAAACTTCATATACCACTATCATGGACAAGAATTTCTCTCTGGGAACAAGTCTGGTTCTTCAAGTCAGAAAACAAACAGATTTACTCGACAGTGGCGGCCTGCTGTGAACTGCAGGGAGGAAAAATGAGAAACATCTGAGCACAGCGCTGACCATCCACAACACTTACAGTAATGTTAATCATTCTTATCATAGTTTAGATTAACAAACTACCACACATCAGAGAGAGGTGAAAGCACCCATTCCTCCCAGGACCCCTCGGGTCTGTGCAAAACAGGCGAAGTGAATAATAATTAAAGAAAAAGAATCATCCGGTGCCTTCAGTCAAATAATGACAGCCACCGTGCTGAAAGGTTGAGAAATTCATGGGTGGGGATGCATTAAAAATCATTACCAAGAAATGTGCGCACTAAGATCATTCACTGCGGGCAGCCTCTGATTGCTTTGTGGAGGGAGTCTGTGTGGCAAGCAAATCAAGCAAGAGCTTGAGAGCAAATAAGTTTCCCCTGTGCACAAATCACTAATTACTTATTAATGGCCAGATGAAGAGAGTCTGTGCCTTCAAAGTAAACACGTGCCAGTGACCCTGGAGGGGCAGAAGGAAATTGTGAGGAATCGCTCTGTAAACTGTGATGGCAACTAATCAAGTTCAATGGCTCTTGCAGCCTCCAATACATCGGTGAAAAGGCCAATTCTTAGCCCTTGCTCTAAGGGGACATGGGAAATAAATGCACAGAACAATCTGTGAGAGAGAGAGAGCCAAACAGTGGATGAAAGAAATACCATTTCAGGAACATCAGAAAGAAACACATATTTTATCCATACAATGAAGGTGAATGGGGACCAAGGAGAGCCACGGTCACCATTGACGTTCACCGTACAGAAAAGAGCAGCTTGTAATGGGGATGCACAATAGATCGGGACCATATCAGTTAACGTATTGTTCAATATTGGACAATTACACTCTTTTACATTTAGATATCTAACACCTTTAGAGATAAAGGCCTTTAAAAACAGTATTAAATGTAATCTTTGAGAAACATTTCTCAAAATTAAAATCCATTTTTCACTGTACTGTACATTATAATACAAATTTGTAGCAAAACAACAGATTTTACTTTTTAGTGTCTCATTTTTTATTTATTTAGACAAGAGCAGAATTTACTATCAGCCATAACAAAAATAATTATCTGTATCAGCCAGAACATTTATACTGGTGCAATCATAGCATGGACAATTTATGTGGAAGAGCTTTGGTGTTCCACACAAAAAGAGAAAGTCATACTGTATTAGTTTGAAACAACTTCAAAAATAAACAAATGATGACGGAATATTCATATTTGGATGAACTTCAACTCTCTTTAAGAACAAATATATTATATCAGAACATGATTAATATATGCATAAAAGTGTTCTATACCCACAGTAAGCCATATTAAAGTGAAAGGATTATTAACCAGAGGACATGGGACCTACAGAATTGCTGTACTTGAGTACAAGTGTGAAAAATGCATTATGGGTGGCCTTTAAATCAGCTATTTAAACATAAACCTTTTGCTTAATCAAAAAGGAAGTCAATAAATAATGTGACCACAGGGCTATTAAAGTGAAATGCAATAATAATATTCACCGTCATTCATTTATTTGACACACCTTCAAATTCAAGACGAGCAGATTCATGTTTATGGACCAGTCAAATGACAGAGCCAATCAACTTTTGGTCATTTGTACCCATCAGAACGTTGTGTATGCAATTGAACTAAAATTGGATGAGGAAAAATATCTATGCTATAGGAAAATAAGAAATGGTCCATAAGGAACGATTACTCATTTGCATGTATTAGCATATTTTCTACTGGGACATGCAGAAACGTGTAAGATTGTTAAGTCAAAATTACAATACAGCAGGGGCTATTTATCTTTTGAGAGGTTGTTAATTTGTTCGTGAGGAAAGCGTGTTTCCATTTGCATTATGAATCAGGTGTAAATCCCTTCTCAGCATGTTCTCAACTGCTCTCTAAACCACTAATGAGGCAAAAAGCAAGGAAGTGCAAGCTCCAAATACACGACACTGACCCAAGAATTAAAATAATACATTTAAGAGTGTGATCATCATGATATAATCTTATAGTCACGAGTTCTATTCTCAGGGAAAGATTAAAAATATCGGTTGGTGGTTTTAATCTAAAAATCTTGTTTAAAAAAAATTGCTCGCTACAAAACATGTGGAGTTTGCCCAGAACAGAACCATACCGCCAACACTATCTGTATGCTTTATTATAATAAATATACATTTGACGAAAGTGCTCCTGACTGAAATGTATTTATTTCAACAAATGTATTAATTCATTTATTTGTAGATTTACATTTGCCAATTATTTGCAGCAGCAGTTCACCCATGCATGTAAATTCTTTCATCCATACACGCTGCAAAAAACACTTCTCAGTCCTACAGGTCACACAGTACGTGCTGTATACGGTGTATTCATTTGCACATCATGCTGTAGGAAGTTTGGCGGTCAGATGGGATTCTCAGGAGCTATTCTGTTTTACCCTGATTGTGTTAGGCAGGGAAAAGCTGATCAGGGAGCATTTTTATCCCTAGGCTGTTGATTAGATGAGCAGATCTGGCTCCAACAGCACCAGCGACCAATTTGAACATTGTGTTGCTGCCCAACGTAACCTCTTCCCCTCCCCCTCAAGCACCTACACAACTACACGACACATCAACAGCCAGGGACCCTAGAGAAACAGCCCTATCAGCAGAGCTCAGCTGGTCACTATTTAAAAAAACTGTTTGGTTGGAACTTGGAGCGTAGCCCAAGCCAAGAACAGAGCTGTGCCTATCTCCAGGGGTTGAGGGGACATGGAGCCATCACAAAGACATTTAGGTATCAAGTAGAGGAAAGGCAAAAAGCGAAGAAAAAAAACAAACCCTTTTATAAGATCTTATCACCAGTCTGTATGAACACAGGAGGAACTACAGAGGAATCAAAATCACTGAACAGTTTCCCACAGCACCACGTCACCCAAGACATCACAAATTGACTTGCTATTGAGGACTAAACTCTTTCTTTCTGCATTAATTAAAGCTGGCCTTATAACTCTATTAGAAACTGCTGTTTCTAATGTTAGAGCACCCTTGGAGAACATTTCCAAAAACAACGCATCTGCCAGGAGCTTCTTTATTTCTGTCTACATAAAAGGCAATTCATTTCTGAGCTTTTTATTTCTGAATGCTAAGCTTCATTCATTGTTCTAGTAAACACCCACTATTCGCAAATGAATTAGATAGGAGCAAAACTGGCTCGTATTGAGACCGGAATATTTAAAGTTCGTTAATCACGCACAAGATAGTGGCCGAGCTGTAAGCCAATGCTAACCAAGGTTGACAAATTTGCCAAGGTTGTCAGAGTATAATTCAAAACATGATTTAGATATCAGGCTTGAGAGAATACAAACAGGAACAAACATTAATTTCTCTCACGGTCATTTACTCACTTGCACAGAATGTCTTTAGTCGCTTCATCAAATCCGCTTGTTCTAATTAGAGCTCAACACTCAATGAATCAATAAAGAATCTTCTCACTTTTGCACACTGGGTTGCGAGGAAAATTAATTTCAAACAGGTCATCTTGTGTAGTTTGCACAGCTCTTCCCTGAATAATTCATTTGTATTTAGTTGTATTCTACTAATTAAGAGTTAAATCTACTAATTGAGAGTTAATTAGTAGTTGTTTTGAAAGAGTCATCTCATGAATTGCCTTTGGGCTACGTAGGTGTTATGTAATAAATGTCAAGTCCGATTTTTAAATATGTTCTCCTAGAAGGTGCAGTGGTTTTATAATACCCATTGTTAAAGAGCAGTGGTTTTAAACAGCTGAGATGCAGGTCTGTTCTGTTAAGTTTGTTCTGTTTAATTTGACAGCAGGGGGGGAAATATAAAAAAACGCAATAATAAATTGCAGCTAAATGTGCATATTTATCAGTTTTTTAAAAAAGGGGGGGGGGGGACTTCCCACATCTTTTGATGATGTCAAAGATTGTGTGATTATGGTATTTTGATGTAAACATGGTAGAAGCCAGTCAAATAAGACAGATTTCAACATATTGCATGACATGCCCTCATCCTTGAAAACCATAAACAAAATTACACAAGGGTAAAGAAAATACAATCCAGGCTTCATTTAGGGTCCCATTCTTCCCAACAAATTAATTTCCAAAATCTTTTCTTGACTTTTTCAGTCATTTGTGAAGATGGCAAAAGGTTTTCAAAAGTCATCTTAAAAAGAACAGCGCTGCTGTACAAAAACTAATTTCTAGTCAGAAGAATAACTAGAAAAATTGTACGTAGACTATAGAAATTCCTTAAATTTTCCAAGAACTTTTTCGATTTTATTAATTTGCAAGACTTTTCCAGGCCTGGCATAACACTTTTGAAATTACCAGTTATCTCAGGACTGTGGGAACTCTGTATATATGGGATCACTTGCAGTGAAGATAAACGTGGTTTGTGCTGACGACAGTGAAATCTGAGAGCATGAAATCATCTAAATTCAAGGGCCAAGCAGAAAATAAAATTGTCAATTTATCTATACAGCCTACCTTAGAAACTGAGTGGGCATATTTTTGTGCCAAGTTAATTTTGAATACAACTTCCAAAAACTAAAACTAAAACATAAATAGTTTTACTTTTGATAATTAAATTGCATGATATTTGCAGGTAAAATATTATCAGTGCTGCATAGCTTTGGGGGCAAAAAATATGTCATCACAAATTTGTCAACAAAAAATGCTTAAAGCGCTTTTTCACATGTCCTTTTGAGTAATTATCAAAATGTCAGATCTGCTCTTTTCCATAAACTGAAATAAAATTAATGAATAAATAAGGTATTACTATGAAAGTATTACTAGAGTTTGTCACTCACCTTAAAGTGAAGATCTCTACTGATGAAAGGGTGGAGACCGCTAGGAAGGCTGACACTGTCTCCCTTTGTCTGATGGGTCTGGAGGGAACCATCACCACAAAATTACTGTCCAAACGCAGCTCAGAGAGCGGCTGGAATAGGCGCACGCTGCCGATCCTGCGCATGGGTGTGGGCCCTAAAAAGTAACCGGCAGGGCCTAGTTGCCCAGTGCGGATGGAACTGGTCTTGCGGGAGTCCTCCGAGCTGCATTCCCCAGTGTTGGTGGATTGTAGCATGTAATACAGCTCCACAGGAGTGCCTTCAACCAGCTCGGGAGATCTCTGTCGACCTGGTATGACACTAGGGGGACTGAACCAGCTAGGCAGTGGCTCCAGTTCAGCCACGCACAGTCCGAGTTCCCCTTTCAGACGACAGGTGCCTCGTACCTCTTGGGTTTCGTGGAAGGCAAACATCCTGACACACGGCAACTTGTCCACGGCACTGTAGTCGTCCCAGTTTCGGCCCACAACGTAGAATAGAACCTGAACCTTTGGCCAACTCGGGTGGATTCGCTCACTGATAATAAAAGTCTGCACTTTCCAGTTAAAACTAAAGAGTGGAGAGGAAGTGGATGATGGCGACATGGATGAAGGGTTGTTGAAGAGTCCTGGGCCCAGAAGCTCCGCAGGCACGGGCTGTTCCACATACAGCGGCCCGTAACTGGCATTGACCGACGGCGTCTTTCTGGCCTGTTGGATAAAGAAAAGTTCCGTACGAACCTGCAGGCTGGAGTTCCTCATAATGTCCTGGTTGGCCTCCTTCAGGAAGAAGGCTGACTCTGCGTTCAGCACCTGGTATCGGACCGGAAGATACGTTGGGATGGCACCGAATCTCTGCAGTCCTTCCATCAGCATCCGACTGTGGATGACTGACAAATAACAGAGAAGACAAAAAAAGACATCACTCATCCATCTATCAGACCTATAAACCCAACCTAGCTACTTGCATGCTCTTACATGCTCTAAAGCAGTGGTAGCCAACCCGTCGATCGCGATCGACTGGTAGATCTTTATCACTGTCCCAGTAGATCCCGAAAATAACAGTAAAATAAGTACAAAAATGCATTACATTTCTGGGGCTATATTAATGTATCACTGGATATAAACGGGAATCACCCACGAGCTCTCCTGCAAGCCGACCCAGCGCAGCGCAGGGGAATGATTTTACTCTATTGCTTTGTTCCAAGCAACGGGGGCGTCCCGGGGCTCGAAATTTTTCTAAAGTAAGAGTCAATTGTCTACTGTCCCATTCTGCAATCTCATCTCCAGGCAACTGGACTCTTTTATTGAATACCTTCAACCAGCAGTTCACAGCAGATATTTGGGGTGATGGAAGGACCCAAGAGGCTCCATTGATTTTGCGTCACAGCGCTAGTCTGAGAGAAAGAGATGCTGGAGATTTGTGACAGCTTGTGGCAGACAAATGCTATTGGTGCTTAAGGCAGACAATACAGCACAGCAGGAAGATGCTTATATACCACTGTGCAACATGAAGTATTTCATGGTTTGTTTAAAGGTTTTGCCTGTGCAATATATATTAGTCTGGGGATATGTTCTACTGCATTTGTATACATCTTTTAATTAAAATCACCCATAATAAATCAAATCATCTCATGAATATTGAGTTAATATAGTGGAATCAGTTTGTTCTGTTTTAGGGGAGCCAGATATTGAGAAGAGTAATGCAAAATGTCAGTGAGAAAGTTTACTCAAAGACTATTTTCCTGTGGGACTGAAACATTATTCTTTTTGGCAGCAATACAAAAGGAGAGAGAGAGAGAGAAAAAGTGAGAAAGATAAAGAGTAAAGACTGAGAAGAAAAAAGAAATCAGAGAAATAAAGCACAAAACATGCACTGAATGCTGTGCTACACCAAACTGATTAACTCAAGTTAAAATTCTGGTTTCTTTTCAAAAGTGCTACCTAAAAAAAAAAAATCTAACAAATTAATTGAATTGCAGACACTGTGTCTTTCTCTTGGAAACAAGCAGAATATCACGTCTAGTCATTTGGAAGAATCAGATGGGCATTTTCGCAGAAAATTGGCAGCAAACCAGCATTTCTTTGTTTCTCTGTCAAACTAAATGTTTAGCCAAAATATTATGTGGACGATGCATACTGAAAATTGCAGTGAAACTTCTAGTGACCTTTGTTCAAACTTACTGAACTAAACAAAAAGTGTAATTAAAAAAATAAAGGAGATACGACAATATTAAAACTAGGCCAACTATGATAATTATCAGCAAGTTATGGCTGATAATAGATCAATTCTGTTAATTATAGATACATTTGACAATTTTACATTATACTTACATATTTTGGCAACAGATTTTGATCATTAGTAGGATACAGACTAATATGATATCCTGACATGAAATTCAAGTGTTTACAGCATATTAACTCATTAACAAATATTCAATATATTACAATATAATAATTCTCTATAAATATAAATAATATAAATGTAATTAATTATATATACATTTATATTTATTATGTACATAATTAATATGAATCTAAAAATTATATCTGTATTGGTTGACATTATTGATGACATATACAGATATGGTAGTTATATATAGTGCACATCATGGAAAGAAAGAAAGCTCCACAGGGCACAGACAGTCTCTGTGTCCTAGAGCAGAAGGAAGAAAGCTAACAAGAAAGAGACACACAAGCATTTCTCAAGCAGTCTGTGCCTGAAAATACATGCCTTTGTCCTCAGAGCCAATTACAAGTGAGAGCACAAGCTTGTGACATATCTAATCACTTCACAGAAATGTTGCTCAAACCCACCTCAGTACAAGAGCCAACCTCACACGCACAAGTACAGAATTTGTGTGGAGAAATTAAAATCTCAGAGCTCTAAGCATAAAAAAAACTAAAATAACTTGTAAATCCATTTATGACTGAGTGATAAAGAGGGAACGTGTTACACTGTTTCATCTCTGCTGGATCAGTTGAAGCGCTCCTCTTTTTTCTCTAAAATTAGCATATGTTTATCCTAAACTGTATTCAAGGCTTAATTAGCAGGTGAGCCAAGATGATTTTCTGGGATTAAACTGATATTGTGTGTGTACAATTTTGATACAGCTCAGAATATTTTATTTAAAACGGTCAGAGGCAAGTCAAGACTGTTGCCTCACTGAAAAACATTGATCTAAATGCTCCTATATCAATCTCAAACAATTGGATGAGCAGCCAGGTTCACAACAAAGAACCAGACTGTGATAGTTTGGTGATTTGAAGTGAATTCTTGCATTTAAAAAAAGTGTTAAGAAAAAAACGCTTCTGTCATCATTCTTTGGTGAACAAACAGACTTACAAATGTTCAGGGCTGGGGAGTAACGAAATACATGTAACGGCGTTACGTATTTAAAATACAAAATATGAGTAACTGTATTTCGTTATAATTACATTTGAAATAGGTGGTAATCAAATTACAGTTACATCCGAAAAGTATTTTAGATTACCAAAGTGATTACTTTGAATTTTAATGTCATTTCTTAATTTAATATTTAAGTAAACAGTTTGGGGATTTTAACCAATAAGGCAACTGATTCTCCGTTGAAAATAAAAAAAACTGCGTGCAGCAGCCTGTTCATTTAGCAACTCGTAGTGAGAGTGCATACGCTCATCGTCTCGACACAACAGAAAGCCATTCGCGTAATGCATTTCTCTCGTGGAAATACAAAGACTATTTTACTTATAAATCTGAAAAAGGACGTAACATCTCAGCGCAATGCAATGCCTACCTGCAACAAAACTTCTATCAGCATCGAAGGATTCAACGTCTAATCTGAAAAAGCATCTTGATCTTTGAAAAATTTTATCCAATAACTCGTTTTTCTATTTTCTCATATTTTGAGTGTTATCATTACGTTTAATATTTCTAAGAAATTCTCCTAGAATTCACACTTTGCATTCAGTTAACAGATCCATACGAATCATGCATGAAATAAAAGTTTATAAAGTCAAATGATAGCATTGTGTGCTTTACAGATGAACTTGAAGTCTTTATTCATTCAAAATGTTCAAGAATAGATTATCTTTGGCGCGTTAATGCGAGTTCATGATCCGATTCGTGAACAGATGATTCTTTTGATTCAATCTTTTAAATGAATCATTTATTTTGTTTAACGAAACCAGTGTGAATGGTTCACATTAAACTGGATAGATCTGGGGTGTGTTTCCCAAAAGCATCGTTAGCGAACTTTGTTAAATTACATTGAACTGTAACAACATTAAGTTACTTGCGACCGTAGTTGCTTTGGGAAACGAGCCCCGTCAATTTTGGCTCAGCGATTCTTTTGTGCCAATCGCTTCTCCATAGAGAAGATTATCAGTGAAGTAATCACTTAAAGTTTGGTCCATTCATTAAACAAATCTATTGTATAACTTGGAGAACTGTGCCAGTTGTTTTGGCTACTTTTATGATATGTTTGGATTCGTTTTGAAGCTTGGAATGCGGCATGAAACAGCACGGAATCCCATTCAATGTATTCAAATTGAATTTATATTGATTGGTAGATTTAAATGACACAAAAAATGTTTGTTGTTCATAGAAATGCTGAGGAAAACTGATGTTGTTAAAAATAAAATGCAAGGAAAACGCAAAGAGTTGGAAAACATAAAAACAACACATTAATATGTTCCTTTGTGCATAGCTTATGTATTTCAAAGTATTCTAAAGTATTTAGATTAAGTTACTAAACCTAAAACTAAACTCTAACGAAATACATTACTGATTACTTTTTAAAGCATGTATTTTGTAATCTGTAGTGAAATACATTTTAAAAGTAACCTTCCCAGCCCTGCAAATGTTTAATTCCTACTCAAAGCACATTCTGAATGATTGCATGACACCTAATTGTACACTATAATTAAAAAAAATATTTGAGAAAAAGAAACACAGTGTTTCATTTAGTAATTCATTAGGATATAGACCAGAAAATAATATTCCAGCATGAAAAAGGTTTATTACTTTCTCTGTTTTTAATGATTAATGTGTGGGAAGAGATCATTCTTCATTTGAGTTGGTATCTAATTTCTAAAAGGCCTAGGGTTTTCTTTTATGGTTACATTATTCATCATAAGCAGACTATGGATAGCAGAAGATACAACAATTAAAGACTTAACTTTAAAGTCACACTTAAATACACAATGAAAATTTTTTTTTTTTGGTCACTTGTCGGCTATTTTTAAAGTGACTCTCCACCGCTTCCTTGATTTGTCTGTATCAATTTAGTGAGAGTTTGATGGCTTAGATGAGACTCTGAATAACTGAAATACATGCTGAAAGTGACACATAAGCGCATGGTAAGTGGTGATTCAAGAGCTGTTAAATCATATGCTCTACCGTGGAAAACTGTCCCAATTTTAGATTCTGGCCTTCAGGGAAAGTTAACATAGTAAGGTTTTGAGGCATCGTAATTGGATTGCCCTTGGGACATTTTCTCAGTTGCCAATAGAAAAGCGTGTTTAATCTTACTGTGAGTGAAGTAGGGTTGCATGGGACAGTGGCCAACTGATGACCTGAAAGGTAACATTAATAATGGTAATAGTTCAGAGTGCCCACACTGCATACTTTAAATGCAGTAGGTAGCATCTGATGTCTGAGGTTAACACCATCACTTGAAGGCAAGTGGAACACATCTTTCAAAGATAGCCACTTAACAGAAAGAAAATCAATAAGCCAAAACATATCTTAGTCCACTTGAAAAATGAGAGAAAATTAGGTTTTAAGACAGATATGGATGCCCCAGGCACAATATCATGGCCTGGCACTGAGAAAATAAAAAAGTAATGCTTAATGTAATGAACTTCAAAGTTTTTAACAGCTAAACCACCCTAAATAGATTCCGGCAATAAGCTCCTCTTCCTAAATAAAGAAATACTGCAATACATTGCCTTGCTTACAATTTCGCAATATATTGCAATATATTGTATTGCCAGATTCTTGCCAATACACAGCTCTGATAATTATTGTTTATAAATGATTACTAAAGAACATTATTGTCTTATTATATAGCTCATGCCTCAGAACAACCCTTACTCAAGGTAAAACCACTGTAATACATTGCCACTCGTGGATTATTGATTTATTCTAGCTTTTGCTTTAGATTATGTTACTGATAACAATTTTAGCCATGCAACTTGTAGTCTGTACCAGATTACATTTCAGAAGTAACTCTACACTGCACATAATTACATGCTGAGTTAGAACAAGACAGAGGCAGGGAGGACGCCAGAAAATGCACCAGCTATCTGGGCATTGAGCACACGCACTGATTGCATCAGTATTGTGGAGCAGGAATCTCAGCATGTAAGCCTCGTCGAGCAAAGGGGAGAAAATTAAGATGATTTCAAATGTTGTGAGATGTGAAGCAAGCAGAGGGGAAAATGAAAGATTCTGAGCCTATGGAGAGGATGCCACTCGAAAAAAACATAGCTTCGGTCACGCTTAAATAGACAGTCTTTCCTCGTCATCTATAGACATTTTGTTGATTTTAGAACTACGCAAAATTGCACCCACCACTTCAGAGCTACTTGACATGGCTTGTAGATACAGAGTCTGTTGACATCAGCACGATTGCTAGCTGCGATCAGTGTGACGGTGAAGACGGTGACGAAAAATATTCGTTAACGAACATTTTTTCTGTGACTAAGATGAGACGTTGACGAGCTAAAACTAATATCTGATGATAAAAACTATGAC
>NW_015539874.1:70845-71346 GCF_001515605.1 Sinocyclocheilus anshuiensis
GAGAGTCAATGAAAATGGAAAGGGTGACCTCTGATGGCTAGCAGACGGAAGTTCATGGACCGGATTCGTGACAATGGCAGCCGCAGTGGATGGATAGGCTACCAAAACGCAAACTAGCGATCTGAAACAATGGCCTCAGCACTAGTGATGCAAAGTCCGATTCATTTCCGCGAACCGGTTCTTTTCGGACTGATCGGCTCATTGAACCGGTTAAAAAATCCGATTCATCGGTTCCTGACATCATCAAGCAATAACTCTACGCATTTCTTTTCTAACAACTCAGTGCCATGTTGTATCATTGAAAAAGTCAAACAAGTCATTTGTGTCAACGCATATTGAAACATTCAAAAATAAAGTTATTTGTGTGAAAGCATATTGCTGATTATTGCCATATATTTCACTTAAGTTAATGGTGTTTGTGGTCAGTTTCATTCGCGAATCCTCAGATACGACTGACTGAACAATATTGACTAGCCTACAACTTGGATAAGATTCCTAAAA
>NW_015539874.1:72057-72864 GCF_001515605.1 Sinocyclocheilus anshuiensis
CCTTAAACCACATAAACACATTTCATTACACCAAATACACAAAATAATGTTCTTTTTAGCAACATCATATGACCCCTTTAACTTAAAGTTAGTGAAGGCGGGATAGGCGGAATCGCGCTGATATAAGTACTCTTTCTTGCGCACGCTCCACTTCTTCAGTTCTCATACAGCGCGCGATCAGTTCTCAGTGCTCAAATACACACACAGCGGTCCAAATGTCTATCGTGTAGAGTATCTCACGTAAATACAGTCGGTTATGGATTAAGTGAACGTAAACAGGTGGGTGAAAACTAAACGTGTGTCAGTATTACATGCATGCCTTCAGTCTTAAAGGGACAGCATTCCTACTTAAGTATCTATCCGTGTCATTACTGTTAACCAACAAAAGATGTTAAATAAATATGTTAAGTAAACCCACTGTATCTGAAAAATTTGTTTAATTTGTATCTCTTTCGTATTTGTCTTATTGTCTTATTCTGCTTCTTTTTCAAAAAAATATAAATTATATATAATATGAACAATATAATTTTTATAAGTTGCTCCCTTTTCACTACTGTTAAAGGGATAGTTCACCCAAAAATGAAAATTGTTATCATTTATTAAAGTTTTTCCAAATTCAATCCTTGATTCAAATTTCTCATAAGCTTAATTGATTTGGTCTAAAGAGAGAAGAATTAATGACTATTTTTGTTTGAAGACTACATATAAAATAGCTACCAAAATAAATGTTGGTAACTGCAGTTTGACTAAAAGTAATGACTAAAAGTTGACAAAAATGCAATGACTTTTCGTCGACTAAAACTATGA
>NW_015539874.1:72925-74134 GCF_001515605.1 Sinocyclocheilus anshuiensis
ATTAGGCCACGACTTCCCTAATGACTATTTTTGTTTGAAGACTACATATAAAATAGCTACCAAAATAAATGTTGGTAACTGCAATTTGACTAAAAGTAATGACTAAAAGTTGACAAAAATGCAATGACTTTTCATTGACTAAAACTATGAAAGACTCAAATGACTAAAATGTGACTAAGAATATTAAGCATTTTCGTCTCAAGATAAAGACTAAGAATAAATCAAAAATGCCTGTCAAAATTAACACTGGCTGCGATCGGCCTCGATTGACCTCCAAAAATATTAGCTGTTTAGTCATGATGTCGGTTTGTAGGTCAACCCAGAGGGCTGATTCACTGTGGGTCCCATCGGGAATTTCAATTAGGTTTTTAGAATAGCAGATTTTAATTTATGAGTAAAGTAAGGTCTAGCATTACTTGATAAGACTTTCACGTTCTACAAAATAAGTCATACCCTTTTATAACCATTTTGTATAAGTTGTTAACAAGTTGCCATGTAAGGTTGTCTTACTCGTCAAGCACATAAACTCCTTGTGGTAATTGTAGTCCTTTGAACTTTTGTTTTTAAAGCGGTTACAGAATACACAGTTGAGATGACTGTAATTCACACTACCATTTAAAATCATTCTAATGTGCTGATTTGGTGCTCAAGAAACATTTCTTATTATTACTATAAATGTTGAAAAGAGTTGTGCTGCTTGATATTTTTGTGGAAACTGTGATACATTTTTTTTCAGGGTTCTTTGATTAAAATTGGTTTGAGCAGCGAGGTTCACAACAAAGAACCAGACAGTGATAGTTTGGTGATTTGAAGTGAATTCATGCATTAAAAAAGTGTTAAAGAGCAGGTCATATGATATTTTAAAGTGTACTAATATTGTGTTGGAGTCCCCTACAACAGGTTTAAAAGGTCAGAAAACATTGTAATTTTCTCAGAATATACATTTAATATTAGAATAATTTTTCAATGATTTCGAAACGATTCGTTCAAAGCAGTTCTGAGCTTAAGGTCTGTAATCTCCTCCCTTCCATAAGCCTACTCTGCTCTGATTGGTCAGCTGGCCAAGTCTGTTGTGATTGGTCTTTCCGTATACAATGCGTGTCGGAAATGAAACGTCCATTACCATAATTATTTTTTTTCTCCGGAGGGTTACTTGTAAACAAAGATGCTATAAGTTTACAAAAATGGCATCGATATTACCTTATCAAT
>NW_015539874.1:79763-88563 GCF_001515605.1 Sinocyclocheilus anshuiensis
ATTAGGCCACGACTTCCCTAATGACTATTTTTGTTTGAAGACTACATATAAAATAGCTACCAAAATAAATGTTGGTAACTGCAGTTTGACTAAAAGCAATGACTAAAAGTAATGACTAAAAGTTGACAAAAATGCAATGACTTTTCATTGACTAAAACTATGAAAGACTCAAATGACTAAAATGTGACTAAGAATATTAAGCATTTTCGTCTCAAGATAAAGACTAAGAATAAATCAAAAATGCCTGTCAAAATTAACACTGGCTGCGATCGGCCTCGATTGACCTCCAAAAATATTAGCTGTTTAGTCATGATGTCGGTTTGTAGGTCAACCCAGAGGGCTGATTCACTGTGGGTCCCATCGGGAATTTCAATTAGGTTTTTAGAATAGCAGATTTTAATTTATGAGTAAAGTAAGGTCTAGCATTACTTGATAAGACTTTCACGTTCTACAAAATAAGTCATACCCTTTTATAACCATTTTGTATAAGTTGTTAACAAGTTGCCATGTAAGGTTGTCTTACTCGTCAAGCACATAAACTCCTTGTGGTAATTGTAGTCCTTTGAACTTTTGTTTTTAAAGCGGTTACAGAATACACAGTTGAGATGACTGTAATTCACACTACCATTTAAAATCATTCTAATGTGCTGATTTGGTGCTCAAGAAACATTTCTTATTATTACTATAAATGTTGAAAAGAGTTGTGCTGCTTGATATTTTTGTGGAAACTGTGATACATTTTTTTTCAGGGTTCTTTGATTAAAATTGGTTTGAGCAGCGAGGTTCACAACAAAGAACCAGACAGTGATAGTTTGGTGATTTGAAGTGAATTCATGCATTAAAAAAGTGTTAAAGAGCAGGTCATATGATATTTTAAAGTGTACTAATATTGTGTTGGAGTCCCCTACAACAGGTTTAAAAGGTCAGAAAACATTGTAATTTTCTCAGAATATACATTTAATATTAGAATAATTTTTCAATGATTTCGAAACGATTCGTTCAAAGCAGTTCTGAGCTTAAGGTCTGTAATCTCCTCCCTTCCATAAGCCTACTCTGCTCTGATTGGTCAGCTGGCCAAGTCTGTTGTGATTGGTCTTTCCGTATACAATGCGTGTCGGAAATGAAACGTCCATTACCATAATTATTTTTTTTCTCCGGAGGGTTACTTGTAAACAAAGATGCTATAAGTTTACAAAAATGGCATCGATATTACCTTATCAATACGAACCCGAGTCCGAGGATGATACTGATGCAGTCGCTCAACCGGAAACTCCATTGCAAGCACAACTTGATCAGGACGTTTCTCCGTGGTAAGTTTAAACTTTGTATGTGGTACTTTACGTGATGTGACAGCAGTTTTACTGCATTCATTATTATTTACTTATTTGAGGTGCAGGTGTGGGAACTGTGTTAGAATGCCCAGTGAGGCTGAAAACACAGGTCTTCTCGACCTGATGTAAACACACTAACTAGCGGAAGTGTTTGTGGGCAGGTCAGAGTGTTCGTATTTCGTGGGCAGGTGGGGATTATGCAAATGTCTTACCTTGTGACGTATATAGGTAACAGGCAGAAGATTAAACAATATGACGACTCGTTGGTTCAGAGTCGACTCTTTCGTTTGAGAGACAATATCTTTATTTATCATGCACTTTTTTGATTAACAACTTTGCAGACTGTTTACATTGAAGGATAGCTACGTTACAAACTGCAACAAATATATTTTTCGAAAACCCATATGACCTGCTCTTTAAGAAAAATGTGACATTCAAGTTTCTGTCATCATTCTTTGGTGAACAAACAGTCTTACTAATGTTTAATTCCTACTCAAAGCACATTCTGAATGATCTTTTGTAACAATGTAAGTCTTACTGTCACTTTTGATCAATTTTATGCACCCTTGCTGAATTATTAAATAAATAAAAAAAACTACAACTTACAGATCCAAAATCTTGAATGGTAGCATGCATGGAGGAAAGGTTAAAACCTCCTAAAAACCTTATTTTTCTCAAAAATCAAAAACAGTGACCCTAAAAATGTATTCAGAATCCCAAATGGATATTTCTCTTCCAAGTTTTAGACCTCAGCTCAATTGATTTCTGGGAGATTTTATAAATCCATTTTCTCTCTTTTCCCCATTCAAAAATGACGCGTGAAACATTGCCATTTTCCATAATGATAATGAAAAAATTTTCAGAGACCGACAAATGGCAGGAAACTCTTGATCTGCCTTTGTCATGCCTGGCTGCAGAAATATCTTCCACAGTCTGCCCAACTTCACTTCATCAAAACATAAGTAATTGTGCACTAAGGCTTGCAGGGAACTTGTGCCCCGATGAGACATATAAACAAACCTAAAAGGCCAAAAACATAAGCACAGAGTAGAAGACTCGTTTGAGTCCAGAGTGGGCTTTTTATGATTACATTATTGCTATCTATTGCTTGTTGAGCCTGAGTGTACTGCCGTGAGGGCTGGAAAAAGTAAATTGACTCTGGAAGTCTGATGGCTCACTAGATTTGCCAAGGCAGGAGGGAAGAAGGAGAAAAGTCCGCTGATTTGAGCACCTCAGAGTACCTGTTATGCTAACCACAGCGACTGCTGTTGCACTCTGGGAGAGCTGAACGTTGTTTTTTTTTCAAGGTATCAGTCTTTGAGGATTGGTTCATCTGGTGAGATTTTTAGCCATTCCAACTCTCTCCCACTATTTGCAATCTCAGCTCAATTCTGTAACCCTTGACTAACGGATTCAGTCTGATGCTGAGCCCAGCATCGATTAATTATGGGAGACCGTGCTTAAAAGGAAAGCAGGCACCCTGTCATACAGGACAACTTGGAGAATGATGTAATGATATGCAGGTACGCTCTCATTTAGAGTCATACCTCCGGGGATCACATCTCCTCGACAAATGAAAAATAAGCGAGAACAGAGGCTGGTGGGAGGAAGTCAAATGAAAATATGAGTGATGGCTCGGACTATTAGAATCCAAAGCCTTCAACAATGAAAAAATGACAACCACAAACCAGCATGAAAATATATGAGTTTCTATTAAATTTGCATACTTGGTTATTGTTCACCCAACAGTGCTTTTGTTTTTGCTTTTTGGCAAATTGTTGTCAGAGAAACAATCCGTTGACTATATGGCCAATGGCAGCTAGGCTGGCTTCACTGATGTTATGATGGCGTTTCAGGTCTTTATTTTGTTTAGACATTGGCAGTGTGTCTAGGCAGGCTGGAGTCAAGAGCAAACACGATGAACACAGATTAGAGCTGCTAAATATGATTACTTGATTTAAATAGAATGTGGATGTACTAAACTCATTTATAAATATAGCTCCCAACAACATGCAATTTAGCCTTAGTTTTAAAGCAGCATCTTTACTAGAGGAATTATTACTATTTGTACCAACTGGGAACAGCTCGGCAGCCCCCTAGAAATGGTTTGATGACTGCTATTTTATTTCTTGACATATTTCTTATTGAAACAGAGGGTGGAACATATTGAAGAGTCTGTTCTTTTTGTAAATATTCAATAGTCTTTAGTTTACAGCTGAGTGATTTGCAACTTGCTATTGCTAGTCAGTATAAAAGGTAGCAAGGAGATCTGAAATACCTGGAGAGAGCGCTCTGTTAGTATTCCCATTCATCTCAAAGACAGCTGTCATGCGAGAATTCTGTCACCTTTGGACGCTAAAGAAATTCTTATAGGGTGGGTTGCACCAACAAGGATTAAGCTTTAATCTAGATTAAATCAAGGTTTATCTAATAATTCCGTTGCACCAAACTTTAAACCTTGTTTAAAAATAAGCAGGATTACATTTAAACCATCATCTTGATCCTGGATTTAATTTATATTTAAGATAGATTAACTTTAATCATGTTGCTCCATAACTTTAAACTCAGATTTAAATCTCAATTAGGGATTCATTTTAAATTTACAGGTGAGGAGGTTTAAATTAAATAAAGTGCACCTACAGTTACAATTATGTGGCTGATTAAACAAAGAAAACAATAGAGGGTGTGTTGTGAGGTCTCAGGTGTTTATTACAAATAAAAAGGAAGATTTAAGCGCATTGAGCCAGCAGATTGTGAGGGTCTTGGCAGCCCGTAGTAAACTCGCCTCTGCTATCGAGTCCGGGATGTGAATCCATCACTCATCTTGGTGCATCTCGGCGTACGACAAAGAAAACAGAAATATACTGTATAGCATTTAACGGCAGCGGTGATGATGAAGTGAGCGATGATCGCGGCCACGCCTCTCGTTCCTCACGCACGCGTGGATGCTTGGCGGCGATCAAACGGACGGGGCGGCGCTGTCATAAAACATACTCCATTAATTGATACTATAAATATATTTCCAGGATTATGAAATCCGTATGCACTGCCAGAAATGTATTCATTGCTTGCTTGATCAGCCGTTTGAATAACGATAGCAGTTTATTAAGACGGCAGATATTTTACAAGTTTATTTCCTTTTTTGACACGAGCAACTTTTTATGTCAGAAAGAGAGTTTGGTAGTAAGCAAAGAAAAATTAGGAATATTTGCATTGTTCCTGTTTAATTGCAATGGCGAAATCCATCATGGCGGAGATAATTAATCGTAGATGGAGGTTTTAATCGCAGGTTAAAGTTCTAATCCCTGATTTGTTAATCTGTGTTTAAAATTAAGTGGTGCAACGCAACTCGATTTAAAATAAAACCCAGATCAACAAATCCTTGATTAGCTCTAAACTTTACTTAAATTAATCCCTGTTGGTGCAACCCACCCTAAAGCTTATATTTATTTAGTAAATTTTTAAATTAATGTAAAAACTAAAATGAATTGTAAAACAAAGTAATTTTTTTTAATTGGGTTCAGCATGGTGGGCCTCATTTGAATTCGTGACGGGCCGCGGGTTGAGAACCACTGGTATACAGTATGATGATATGCTAGTTTTCTCAAATGAAACTGTAAAATTCTCGCGAAGTGACTCTCACATCAACTCTGGGGATTAAGTTTTTGTGTTCATGCAGTCTTCTAGTGAGACGCAGAGGCCGAAAATCACCGCGAGCGTCACGCGTGCTACTGTCGTGTGGTAATCAAAACCGCGTTTCCGCCATTCGTACATACAGAGGCAAGCGGAACATGCAGGATTTATATACCGTCTTTTTGCATTTTAATATTTCCATTTTAAAATTAAGTGGTGCAACGCAACTCGATTTAAAATAAAACCGAGATCAACAAATCCTTGATTAGCTCTAAACTTTACTTAAATTAAGCCTTGTTGGTGCAACCCACCCATAGAGTGCAACAGTTGGGTTCCACAAGTAAAAAAATCAAATTAATTTTCTGAATTGAATTTTTGAATTTTAATGATGACTCATAAACCATTAAAGATAGACCTACTGAGCTATGAGGCTGCTAATCCATGGTATATGCTTTTGTTGAAGCCATCAATATGCATATATTATAATATATTTATTTTTTAAATAATTGTGATCAACTGCAGAATTCCTAATCAAAAACTACATTACCCACTGTATTACCCATGAATTACCCAAATCTCCACCAATTAGAGAATTGAAACAGCGAATGGCACTAGAATCTTTAGCACACACCCACTCCCATCAAGCACTTTGAATTATGTAATCAAGTTAATCTCCCTAGACTCTGAAAATACTATCCGAAAAATATGGCAAGATGGCATTGTGTATCTCATTCACAATGCTACATGGAATTATAGTAGGGCTGGGGGATAAATTATATCATTTTGAGATCATGATCAAATTTATGTCAATAACGATGATAAGCTCTGGACATTTTTACTCGATATGGATTCATCTAACAGTCTATCACACAGCAGAAATAAAGGCAACAGCAGCCAGCCAGTGCAGTCCACATGAATTTCATCTCCAGAGGTGCTCTAAGAGTCACTTCAGCAACTTTACACCCTTTCATTCCAGAAAAAAACTACCATCAAACACACACTGAAACTGAATGTAAAACTGAAAGACCTTCACGGCAACCTGTCAAAATAAAAGTCTGGCTTAACTTGAAGAAATTATGACAGAAATATATAACTATTGTATACAAAAATATAATTATCAAAGTAATAATAATAATAATAATAATATTTTAAGGAATATCATACACCCAAGGTATTTTTTATTAATTTATACAGTTCTGTTGTGCAGCTTGACAATAAAATGCAATGTTTTGTTGTAAATTAATTTAATTCCATTACATTTATATTCCATTACATTATACATTTATTAATAATTATGTGTTAAACTGTTGAATCATAAAACACAGAAACCAGAAAAAATTTAATTAAAAAAAAAGAAGAATTTAGGGGGGAAAATGGATTTCATGGGGCCCTAAATTAAAAACTAGCTTCCTCTGTGGAGTTTAATTGTGAACAAAGTTATGTTTACATTTATTCTCAAGGTCTAACAAACATGTGGAAAGTATTTCCTTCTCCATTAATGGTAAATGAATATCGTGATAAATATTGATATCATATGATATGGGGAAAAAATAACCTAATAATATTTTTGGCCATATTGCCCAGCCCTAGCCTAGTTATTTCCCTCATTAAAGCCGTTAAGTACATAGTCTTGTACCTTTGTCTTTTTGTGCAATTTTTAAGTACTTGTTTGCTTCAATTCAAAATTGTATGTAATGTAATGCTGTGATTGATTCACCTCAGAGCTGGCTGGTTTGGTTCAGGGTATAAAACTCTTTAACAAAGACTCTTAAAATCCCTATGGGGAAAATAAATGGAAAAAATACAACCATGGCTGCTGAAAAAGTGTGCGGCACTGCTGCACTCTATAGGCTGAAAGAACTTTAAATAGGTACTTAATTCAGTGCCTGATAAGAAATCCGACAAATTTACATGATGTTTTGTTAACTATGTAAATATGCCCATTAATGTCTTTAAATTGCCAATATTATAACAAAAGCTATAAAAAGTGAAATTAATCATTTGTTATGATTAGCCTACTGCCTTTGCAAACTGCCAGTTCCCCTTCAGGAACTCGAGCTGTGTCGAAATCGCTTTGGGAATGCCCCTGCGTGACCGCGTTCTGAAGCACGTGTTAAATCAGTCCAATGGAGCAGCGAGACGTCATGAGCGGGGTGACGTGGGCACCAGGAAGTATAAAAGCGCATCCAGCAGAGCGCAAGTTAGCTTAGATGAAGTAGCGCCTGGAGGGATGCAGGGAGTATAGCAAAGAGACGCAGCGTCTCGTTCCCTCGGGGAACCATGGTTACATACGTAAATATAAATAAATATCCAGTGTTGTTAAATTTAGAAATAGTTCTTGTTAACTGAAATAAAGCTTAAATAAAATAAAACGTAAATATTTAATTAAAAAAATAACTTAAACATTTGAAAAGTAAAAAGTTCAAAAAGTAGTAAAATGACTGAAAAATTACAAAATTGAAAATAACAAAAGCACATAGCAAAATTACTAAAACTAAAATTAAAATAAAAACTGAAAACATAAAATACAAGCTGATTCAAAATATTAATAAATACTAGTATATAAATAACAGCCTACTAAAATAACAGCATACTGCTAGCAACTTCCACGGCTACAAAAAAGATAACCAGAAATGCTAGTCACCAAGAAAATGATATTTCAATAATGTGATATACTTTTTTGAACAGATATTCTGCAAGAAGGAAGAAAGATTATTTTACTTGACAAAAAAAAGTACATGTTAATGAGTACATTAACATATAGATGGCCTCAAAGCTAACACATATGGACTAATAGCTACAGAACCCCAATTTAGATTTCATGAGGTTCTAAAGTTAAAAGCCATTACAGAAGTCTGGCTACTAATTAATCAGACATGGTGTTCCATTCAAAATATATACATAACTAAAAACACTTGTATAATGAAAACTCGCCACCGTGTTGGCTAGACTCCAGTTCGTGGGCATGAGTATGTAGCAGAGAGACTGAATCTCTGAAACGACACTGTTGCTGTTTTAACTGATGACAGGGCTTTGAATGCATCCAGAATGCACAGTGGATATTTAGTGCCAATAAAACCACAACTCTGATTTATGCACGGCAAGATGGCATTTAATTGCATTGAACATTTTTTGATCTCGATGAAGAAACCACATGGGTTTTAGAGTGTTCAATTGAAAATGCTTTAATCATGATCAGCATGACAGCCAAGTTCAATCCAAATTCAATCCATACTAAATAAATTAATCCAGCATTGGCAGTAACTAGTACACATAGTGATGACACAAACTTAGCTACAATTTTCAGTAGTGTGACAGAAGCACAACTGGGCTCATAATAGTGCTGTTTTTCCAATATACAGCTACTCTTTCCAACATGTACCTGTATAATGTGGCAAAACACTATAACCATCAAATGTGCTGTTCTAAATTGTCCTCTCTGTACCGAGCTCCAGGCTTTACGGCTTTTGGGTTGTGAAAGTGTTTGCCACAGCTCAAAGTTCACAAACTTGGGTCACCCAAGCAGCAACCAAACAATACTGCAAATTGTTTGTATACAAAAGCATGACACATCTTATTTAGCTTGAAGCATTGAACTTCTTAATCCAGATATCAAACATATAACAAAAAGAACAGAGGTACTTGTTCGCTAAGGAGGGGTTGGATTGCAGTGAATTGCATGGGTGTTCAATTGGAAATGTGAATGAATACTGTATGCAGTGCTGTGGTTGGCTACTTCTCATACAAATGACAGACAAAGACTGCAAAAAATTAGTTTGACTAGAGCAAATAGTTTATTTGTGACTATATATATATATATATATATATATATATAT
>NW_015539874.1:92276-94294 GCF_001515605.1 Sinocyclocheilus anshuiensis
ATACTTTTTTCAGGATTCTTTGATGAATAAAAAGTTAAAAAGAATAGCATTTATTCAAACAATTTTCTAACAATATAAATACATCTTTGCTATCACTTCTTATCAATCCTCGCTGAATAAAAGTTTTACTTTCTTTCAAAAAAAGAAAGAATGAAAATTTACTGACCCCAAACTTTTGAACGGTAGTGTATATTGTTAGAAAAGATTTCTATTTTAAATAAATGCTCTTCTTTTTCACTTTTTATTCATCAAAGAATCCTGAAAAAAGTATCACAGGTTCCAAAAAAATATTAAGCAGCACAACAGTTTCCAGCACTGATAATAAATCAGCATATTGGAATGATTTCTGAAGGATCATGTGACACTTTACACTGGAATAATGGCTGATGGAAATTCAGATTTGTATCACATAAATAAATTATATTTTAAAGTATATTAAAATAGAAACTTAATCACCACATTGTGTAATTAATTAGATTAAAAACTGTAATACATTGACAGCCCTAGTATATATGCACAGGCTGCACGATATATATTTTATTCATGATCACGGTTTTTGTTTCTCTTGATTTATTAAGCATAATCATCTGCACTATTTGCCTGCTGATTATTTAACCTGAAAACATGTCATTTTATATTGCCATTTGCATTATCTTGCATTGGTTACAAGCCTCCACAAACTTCCATGGCTGTGGTTGCCAAATGTCAAGAGGTTAAATTACCCAATCAGAACTTTTCTCTTAAATCAATTAATTTTCTGCCCAGTTGTTTACTTAATCTTCTCAACCTGGCAACCATGCACACACATGCTCTCTACATTACGGAAAAAGCGCTGATGAGCTGAAAACAGTGGCAAACACGTAAGTTGGAGTTTAGTGATATCTGTTGAGATATTCTGCTCAAATAAAAGTGTAATACAGCCAGCCCATTTTCTGTCACGAGTTTGCACTGCTTGCTGTGACTGAATCTGAAAGCAAACCATGCGAGTTGACAATGTCTTGATTTGTGCTTTTGTGAAAGAGCAATAATTCTAATAATTATGAAATGTAATAAATTAAAAAGACAATTATCGTGAATAATCGCGATCATTTTTTTTTTACAAAATAATTGTGATTAACCATTATCGTGCAGCCCTACATATATGCATGTTTCAAAGAAAAATACAGTAAAAGCTAGAGGCTAAGTGCATTTGCTCAGATCTTGTCAAGAACATCTGAAAACGCCACGATCAACAACAACAAAACAGCAGGCCTCTTTAAAAGGCATGAGATAAAATGCCTCCCATGCCAAATCACATCAAGAGCACCGTAAATACTGTGATTTATAACTTCTCCCCAAAATTAAAGAGCTGATCATCAGAAACACAAATACTGTATGAGATGTATGCATCTGACTGAGAGGAGATGAACAGCTCCGAAAAATCAGCCACATCACTGGTACGTCCACAGGAGCCCAGCAAGCACGCTGTCAGACTCTGGTCCGTGTTTTGTGTGCGTTTTGCTCCTCGTGTGCCTTCCTTGCCCTTATTTGGTCCTTCCTGTTCCTGTCCTCATTGTGTGTATTTGTCTCCAGCTGTGTTTTGATTAATTAATTAATTTGCTCACAGGTGTGTCCCATTGGTGTCTGTGTTTTTAAAGTGTTCTCAGTTCCTAGTTCTCTGTCTGCTGTTAAGTGTCATTTGGTTTACCTGATGTCTCCCGTCCTGTGATCCTCAGCTTGCCATCATTAAAAGCCTTTTGATTCAATTTATTCCTCGTCTCCGTCTCCAGCCCGCCGGCAGTTCCTCAGTCAAGGCTCTCTCCAGCCCACAGGTGGTTCCTCAGTCAAGCCTGCCAGCCCCGGAGCTCGCTCCAGTGTCGGCTCCAGCCCCGGAGCTTGCTCCAGTGTCAGCTCCAGCCCCAGATCTCGCACCAGTGTCGGCTTCAGCCCCAGTCACGGCCAGGAGTGCCGTTCCTAGTTCCAGAGGATCCAGTTCCTTAGTCACGGCCAGGAGTGCCGTTCCTAGTTCCAGAGGATCC
>NW_015539874.1:94578-106945 GCF_001515605.1 Sinocyclocheilus anshuiensis
TCATGTGCCTTCCTTGCCCTTATTTGGTCCTTCCTGTTCCTATCCTCATTATGTGTATTCGTCTCCAGCTGTGTTTTGATTAATTAGTTAATTTGCTCCCAGGTGTGTCCCATTGGTGTCTGTGTATTTAAAGTGTTCTCAGTTTCTAGTTCTCTGTCTGCTGTTAAGTGTAATTTGGTTTACCTGATGTCTCCCGTCCTCCTGTGATCCTCCTGTGATCCCCAGCGTGCTATCATGAAAAGCCTTTTGATTTACTTTATTCCTCGTCTCCTCGCTCGTTCCTGCGCTCCCTGTGTGTGTGTGTGTGTGTGTGTGTGTGTGTGTGTGTGTGACACACGCTAGTTCCTTAGTCACGGCCAGGAGTGCCGTTCCTAGTTCCAGAGGATCCCGTTCCTTAGTCACGGCCAGGAGTGCCGTTCCCAGTTCCAAGGGATCCAGTTCCCCAATTTCGGCCAGGAGTGCCTTTCCCAGTTCCAGGGGATCCAGTTCCCCAGTTTCGGCCAGGAGTGCCATTCCCAGTTCCAGTGGATCCAGTTCCTTTGTCATGGCCAGGAGTGCCGATCCTAGTTCCAGTGGATCCAATTCCCAAGTTCCGGCCAGAAGTGCCATTCCCGAGTATAGCCCACGGAGGGCTCCTGATTCCCCGTCGAGCCCAGGTAGGGCTCCAGATCCTCAGTTAAGCCCAGGGAGGGCTCCAAATCCTCAGTTAAGCCCAGGGAGTGCTCCAGTCCCCGGTTATGGCCCACGAAGGGCCTCGGAGCCCGAAATCTTCCACAAGTATTTTTTTTGGGGGGACAGTAGGGCTCCAACCGTAGAGGCCGGGGCGGGGGCTGGGGCTGGGGCCGCGGCCTCGGAGGCTGCTTTGCCATGGCCTCCTGAATCCCCTGATCTGCCATGGTGCCCCGAACTGCCAGATTCGCCATGGCGCCCAGAGCTGCCAGATCCGCCACGTACCCCGAACTGCCAGATCCGCCATGGATCCCGGAACGGGCGCCGCCCTGGAGGCCTTCCGTCTGGTAACCCTACTCCTAGAGGCCTCCAGAGCGCCCACTCCCCCCTCCCCATTGGATGTTGTACGGTGCGGAAGGGCATTCCTTGCCCTTATTTGGTCCTTCTTGTTCCTGTCCTCATTGTGTGTATTCGTCTCCAGCTGTGTTTTGATTAATTAGTTCATTTGCTCCCAGGTGTGTCCCATTGGTGTCTGTGTATTTAAAGTGTTCTCAGTTCCTAGTTCTCTGTCCGCTGATAAACATCATACCTAAGTTCCTGTGTTTGTATCCCTTTATTTGTTTGATTAAAATCGAAGTTAAAGTATTCTTTAGCTTCTCCTCGTTCCTCCCAAGTGGACACACGCTAAGAAGAAAAAGGACGGGGAGAGGGGAGAATATGAGGCCGAAATGAGATGAACTCCATGTCTCCAGTGTGCATGGCTCCAAGTTAAGACACGTGCTATCCTTTCAGACACTGCCACAGTGAAATGAGGCTCCCTTTGTTCCCGAGTAAAATGTCCCCCCGTCATTTTGACTCAACACAGCATATAGCGATATCTATCAGCTCTCCCGGCCCCCAAAGACATTGTAAGTAACAGCAAGAAAGTTGAGCCAGATAATTACCTCTCTCTGCCTCCGGTTTTTGCTGAGAAAAAGATTTCCGCCGAGTTTCCCTTTTCTTTATTGCCAGTCATAAAGTATGGGGCTGCCTCATAAAATGTCTCTATATCACTGTGGCATTCTTCAAAAACCTGTTTTTCATGGGACATCGGTCCTTGAAATACCGAGGTACAGCACAGAAGGTCAATGGGCAGATCAGTGGCTGATAAATTTGCCCTAGAGATTTGCCCAAGATGGCTTCCCTCCAGGACTGTGTTGTTCCCGAATGGCTCATGGAATTGGGCAGGAAAAAAAAAATGTAACCGACAAAAAACACAGCCTACAGTGGGGTCCAAATTGGTGAGGAGTGTTTGTGTTCACTGGTGTATAGAATTGTCAGAATGTGTTGACGCACACTGCAATTGCAACAGATTATGGGAGGATTTATCTGTTTGGTACAAGGAAGTTTACCTCAGGGAAAGATTAGGAAAACATCACGGCGCACTAACAGAACCTGATGGGCTATTGGATGCTACAAGAATTTGACTTAAAATGCTTTTTCTCTTTTAATGAGATGCTTTCATAAAACGTATACAGAGTCAAATAAATATCTGTTTAATGAAAGCAGCGGCTTACGAAAGCATCAAATCCAACCCTTAAAATCCACATGAAAAATCTTGGGGGTAAAATTTGTTTATTTGACTTACACCCTTAAATGTTCGTATAAAAAAACAGAAAAATCTCTTGGCAAATACAGTTGTTTTTCATTAACTCAAAGAGATCCAACAAAGAAGAGTCATATGTCAGCAACCCTGCAGGATATTTTAACAAAAAAAACTTGCTCTACCGTTGTTTTATGCATAAGAAATCTCATTTCACTAAAGCTTTAGCTGCAGGAGCTGCCAACACCCCACACATTCAAAGAAAAGTCAGCCGGGACCCTGCATGGGGGAAGTGTTTGAAGACAAGTTAAACTTCATCCACATCTCCACAACCACCTGGTCATGTAGAGTTGTGCTTAACAACATCAGAAAACCAGACCATACTTATCTGACTGGACTGCACAGTTCCCCTTCAGGAACTCGAGCTGCGTCGAGATTCGCTTTGGGAACGCCCTTGCGTGACCGCGTTCTGAAGCACGTGTCAAATCATCTCTATTGCATTTTGCCAGCATTTTGCCAGCAATACAACCAGCACCTACAGGCCTTGCTTCACTCTGTACCTGTAGCTGACCACATCTGTCTTTGGATGTCAAATAATTCTTGTACATAGTCGATACTAAAATGAAAAAAAAAAAAAAAACATGCTTTTGAAGGCTCTGTGAATTCAACTGTGCACAAACTTAAAAAAAAAATACTGAATGTAATTAGACACTGTGCATATTAAATAAAAAAAAAATTATTATTTTATTAATTATAGTAATAAAATCAAATATTATTAAAATTTACTTTAAAAATTTGAAGAAATGTTTATATAATTTACTACTTATATAATATAATGTTAATGCCTTAATTTATGATAGTGGATTAACTGCTTGTAAAATGGGCATTTAAAAATGTTCAAATATTTCTTGCCAAAGTAAATACTGACATTTTTCACACACAAGTAAATGGTCATTTTTACGGTTTAAATACTTAAAACATTGTAAAATATATTTGAATGGCTAAAAACACCTATTCCACAAGCAATTAATTCACAATCATAAATTAGGGTATTAACATTATTGACACACACACACACACACACACTATATTCTGTTCTCTTTCTTGTGGTTCTTCTATTCTATATTTTGTATTACGCTGGTTTTATCTTGAAATACATTACTGCAGTATTACTAATGTTGTTGGCGTTTGTATGATAAACAGCTTTTGCTTGTCCTTATTTGTAAGTCGCTTTGGACTGTTCGATGATTAAATGTAAAAGTTCATGCGCTTGTTCAATCAAAATTTTCAATCTCTAAACTTAATTTCTTAGTTCCCAGCAGGTTTTAAAAAAAAACAACAACAACAACAAGATAATAGTGATTCTTCAGAGTCAGGTTTTCAGCTCTAATCGACAGTGATAGAGTGCTTTTCTTAATCAGTTATATAAGGAATTGTCTTCTGGCGGGAGAGCAGGAGAGGACTGCATGCAACAGGGAAACCAAGGGAGGGCTGAGTGGGAACGCAATGGTACTACAATGGCACTACAAAGAGCGGCAAATGACTTCAAAATGGTTTTAAAATGACAGCCTGTTATCAGGTACTAGCTCAACCCACAATAGGCTGCCTTTATTCCATTTCTGTCAGGAGCAGAGAGAAGGAAGGACTAAAACCCTCCACCTCCTACACAGAACTAAAGAGGAGAGCCGTGAACATAAATACAGGAGGAGAGGGCCACAGTTAAGACAACCAGTCAAGAGTCAAACACACAACTGTCAATTATGGTCAAATGGGCTACATGTTACAAAGTGTTCTACCTTGCATGTGTTTTTTCTGGAAAACAATATCTTACTGATGTGACTCAAACTACACAGCAGCCAACCTTGGGTTTGTTATTAGATCATATTGTGAGGTTAACTGGGTCAATGACATAATGCTTTAACTATGAAATTATTCAAAAATACATCAAAAATGCAATTCATATATACAATGATTGAATATACCTCTGCTATGATGAGTGTTTTTAATTTCTGTAAGAAAACGCATTTAGGGGGCATTCAAGTAGATAATTCATGATATTTATTTATATATCTATATCTACGTATATATACACACACACACATATATATCCAATCACTGCATTCGGGCTGAACGCAATGACAGGATGTCATATATCTTTATCCTGGACACTCTTCTTATCGACCCACCTAGATCACTGAATCCTGAATTTTCAAATGAATCAGTCAGCGATATTTTAAACATGCTTGACAGATTTTACAGCTCATGCCTACAGACCAGCAAGGAATGAACTGCCATAATATAGCAAAAGCAATAACTAAAACATGAAGATGGGTGGAGCAGGGGTCAAAGAAACATCGGGATATGTTGTGGAGCATGAAATAGTGGCCACAATGGGATCGTTGAAAATCATCTGGGACAAATCCTAGGCTTTTTACACAGGGGAAGGTGACAAATGTTTAACCTTCAATCGAAATGGAGAGAGATTAACTGTTGGAGGTCTTGGAAAGGGGCAAGGAGGAATTCAGTCTTGTCGAGGTTGAGTCTGAGGTGATGAATAGCTATCAAGATGAAATGTCAAGTGACAAGTTGCCATCATTTCAGTGAGAACAGAGCAGGAGACAGAAAGTGGAGACCAGAGTGTTGATGGCATAGTAGTGATGAGACAGACCATGTGATTTAATAATGGAAAATTGCAGAACTGCCTCCAAAAAAACTGATCCACACAAGTCACAGTCACAGTCAAGGTGGTGGTAACCAAGTGGTTAAAAATAATAAGTATTATTATTTTTATAATTATTTTTATATACAAGTCACAACATTTTGGCCAAATTGTGCACACCTTGAGCTAACTGTAAATCACATTTTATAGCAGAAAATCGCATTTAGATTTTTTTCCCCAAATTGTGCAGACCTATGAATAAGCTTCTACAGTTGATCCAGAATGCAACAGCTTGCTGGTCTTCAGCCAACTAAAGAGACTCTAAATCACACACCCATTGATATCAGTGCCTGCAGCTGACCACATCTGGCCTATAATGTCAAATGATGTTTCAGTACTTAAAATAAAAAAATACCCATAACTATGCTTTTGAATGTTTTGTAAATAGAGTTAATGTAAACAGGTAGAGCAAAAACATCAGATGCGTGTCACAAATCAAATCTAATTAGACCTTGTGTGTGTATTAATTAAAGTGTCCATTTTTAAGGTTCCTAATATTGTTTTGGGAGTCTCCTATAATAGGTTTACATGAATGCAAAGTCAAAACCACTTTTGTTTTCTCAAAATATGCATTTAGTATCACCTCATTTTCCATCGATTCTCAAACGATTCTTTCAAAGCAGTTCTAAGATTCAGTCTCTCTAGACCCCTCCTTTTCGTGAGCCTACTCTGCTCTGATTGATCAGATGGCCCGGTCTGTTGTGATTGGTCTACCGCTTTCAGTGCGTGTTGGAATCCATACGGCCATTGCCATCGTTCTGTATTTTAAACACTCAATAGAAAATATAAACATCTATTATTTATCATACTTACAGGTTGTGATTCAGTGGAGCCAGCTGGTCCAAATAAACTGGGTACTGAGCCATCTTTCAAGAGCAATTTTGTGAATCCTGCGTTGAACTCCCGAGATTAGAGAAGTGGTCATCAGTAAAATGACGTGAACACAAAAAAAGATTGGGGTTGTGCTGTTACAGTGGAAAAAAATGAATTTTAACCACAGATTCTTTGCAGTCTCATCTTTTGGAAGTGAAAATAAAACAAATTTACTTTCACAGTGTAGGACACAGCATCTTCTCAACATGATTTTAACCACACGTACAAGCTACAGTGGTTGTTGACGGGGTCAAGTTGTTTGCAAAACAAGACCAAAAATAAATCTGGGTTGGACTATAAAGGCCGGGACACACCAAGCCGACTTCAAAGAACTAGCGGCAACGAAAGCCGATGGTGTTGCCGCCGCACGTCGGCAGCGTCGGACCAAAAAGCTGCGCTCGAACACACCACACAGACTACAGCCGACGGCAAACTAACTTGTGCGTTCTGCGCATGCATGAGAGGAATTAACTGTCTATATCAGCAGCTATCAATAGTATATATTCGTCATTCAAAAGGAGAAAGCGAAACAAAGATATACGAGATAAACAAAGGTTGAGCCACAGAACACTAAGTTGGCTACAGCATAAGTTAGTGCAGATTGCTTTGGATAAAACTGTATGCTGAATGACAGCAGTAGTAAATGACTAAAGAGAAAAAACAATAAAGTATCTATCAAGCCATTTTGATTTGGTTCTCTCTCTTTTCAGTGTCTATCAGTGGACAGTTTGCACTCCTCCCCTGACTCCCAACCGTTGGACTTGGGCTCAACTCACCCTTTAGAGGTCTGAAGAATTGGATCAATACCTAAGCCTCTTATCATCTCAACCCAAACACAACACACAATTAATCTCCCAACTCAGATTTAATGAGCGGTTCTAAATAACACCTTGCAAAAAGCTCTTTGTGTTTATGCTTACATCGATCTGACAAAAAGTGGTTTGCTGCAACAAATCCATTTGAAAGTGTCAAATACTTTATATCCCAGTTAATAGTTTTTATAGCTTCCTGAACTCCAGAGACATCATTTGATTTGATTTTTAAAAGGGTAGGTTAACAAACTTTGACATTTAGCTCATTTTGCTTTGTCGATACACTGTCTACACGTCAAAACGTTCTGATACTTTCATGATGGTTGCATCCCAAACTCAGTGAGACTCCAAAGACGACCGCAACACTACCTTTCATACAAACAATGGACTTCTAGTTTTGCTTTCTCCTTTGTTCTCTGCCTGGTGGCCACTTGCACCATTCCAGAAGAGGCTCCATCAATACATCCCGGCCAACTGCTGGGTCCTCTCTTTCCCTCCTCCAACTCTGCTCTTTTCAGCCACCCAGCAGCTCCAGGAGGGATGTAATAGGTTTGATGGCGAGTGCTGCGGCTGGGGTTTGTTGTCACAAACGCAGTGTGAACAGCATGCAAATCTACGTCTGAACCCTCCTCTACTAGTGTGAGCTGTAGGGCCTGTACCACAGACGATTCGGAGGCGATGCCTTTGCATCAGCCTCCCCGGCACAATGATGACAGCTCTGACTGATCCAAGTACTAATGCTAAGGACATGTTGGGGGTGCTGTCCCTCAATATAACACAACCACAGACACAGTGTAGTGCAAGTGTATGCAGTCAGCATACAGTGTTGGGGAGTTACCAGCGATGCAATTTAACATTTTTCAGTATTTTTTCCTCAAGTCTTCTCAAAACACTGTAGCTTTTTCAGTAACAAGCTAATTTTTCAAACTACAAAATGGTGCACTGTTGTATTATATCATATTTTGTTGCAAATGCAGCTTTACAGCGTAGCGAGCTGAGGTATTAACCAAACACACTATCTTGAACTGTCCTCATCTGTAGTGTTGGGAAGTCTAATTCTTTTAACTGAACATCTTACAGACCCCAAACATGTACAGTACACATATGCATGTAGTGTACACATATGCAAAACACACATATGCTCACATGCGGTCACTTACACAAACCATACTGTTTCCACAGATGGGGTGGCATAAACATACAAATATGACCTCCCACTCTGTATCTGTGTGGGTAGCTGCATTTCACATGCTTGTTTCTTAAACAAGTACAGAAAGCCAGTGAAGATCACAAAACTACTGCAGTGATCCACAGCACCATCAAACTGTGCACACTGCACCACCTTTTGTGCCTCCTTATGAAAACACTTGCCTCTAGTCTACTATGTGCTAAATATACACACACACAGAAAAAAAACACAAATATAAGCTCAGCAATCAAATTAAGCTCAAATTGAGATTTTAATGTGAATCCCCCCCCCCCACAAAAAAAACGATACCAAACAATATTTTTTTCTAATAAGTTTTTGCCCTGCCAGCATTTTCACAGTGTGTGTGTATTTATAATGTATTTTCATAATTGATAAAACATTTATATTTTACACAAAATGTTAAGGTTTCTTTGGAAAATGTTTTTTTTTTATTACAAAAAAGGTAACTTTATTTTAAGGTCCAATTCTAACTATTAACTAGTTGCTTATTAGCAGGGGTGTGGACTCGAGTCACACGACTCGAGACTTGACTCGGACTCGAGTCCCAAATGTCGAGACTTGACTTGGACTTGAGCCCTGTGACTCGGAAAGACTTAATGATCAGATCAAAGTCATTATAGGTGCGTCCCTGCAACATGCTTGCGCTTGACTGGCAATAAGCCAGAGACGTTTAGGGAGCGCTGGATATATAGGCTAGTATAAATTAATGGAGTAATAACACAACTTACGACAAAAAAACCGAGATAAGAAAAAAAAATTACATGATTCATCTAGTAGCGATCTCCGCTCGTGAAAAGCGCTGCCCTGCCCGTTTGATCGCCGCCCAGCAGACACACGGAGCGGGCCTGAGAAACGAGAGGCGCGGCCGCAATCACTTAATACTGAGACACTAATTTGGGCAAAGACCACTAATGACTTGTTTAAGACTTGAATCTTAAAGTTGAGGACTTGCAACTCGACTTGGACTTGCCTGTCTTGACTTGGGACTTGACTTGGGACTTGTCTGTCTTGACTCGGGACTTGACTCGAGACTTGAATGCAAAGACTCGAGACTTACTTGTGACTTGCAAAACAATGACTTGGTCCCACCTCTGCTTATTAGCATGCAAATTACTAGCATATTTGCGGTTTATTAGTACTTATAGGCACATATGTGACCCTGGACCACAAAACCAGTCATAAGGGTCCATTTTTTTAAATTGAGATTTATGCATCATTTGAAAGCTGAATAAATAAGCTTTCCATTGATGCATTATGATTATGATGATGTTTGTTATGATAGGACAATATTTGGCCGAGATACAACTATTTGAAAATCTGGAATCTGAGGGTGCAAAAAAATCAAAATATTGAGAAAATCGCCTTTAAAGTTGTCCAAATATATTTACGGTAGGAAATTTACAAAATATCTTCAAGGAACATGATCTTTACTTAATACCCTAATGATTTTTGGCAAAAAAATAAAAATCTATAATTTTGACACATACAATGTTTTTGGCTAATGCTACAAATATACCCGTGTTACTTATGACTGGTTTTGTGGTCCAGGGTCACATATTAATGCCTTATTCTGCATGACCATGTTCTAGATCCCTAGAACCCAATACCTGAACTTAACAACTACCTTAACTATTAATAAGCATCAAATTAGGAGTTTATTGAGGAAAAACTCTTAGTTAATAGTGGATGTGTTCCCTAAAGTGTTACCAAAAAAATAAATAAATCTGGAAATTGTAAAGTGGAAAACACACTTGTGCCTGAAAAACAATGCATATGCTGCAAAATATTGCTAATTTACAGTTTTCAACACATTCTTAATGCTTAAAAGACTATCACACGTAATATTTGTGATTTCAGCAAAACTGTTTAAAAATAAAAAATTACCTACTGTATGTTAGCAAGGTAGATAACGTAGCGACAGAAAATATATTCTTGCTACAAAATGGAGAATGCAACACAGAACTGTTGACATTTCTGTCATCTGGTCTGAAACTTTCTCTCTCTGGCCACAGGTCAACAATTCATCCTTATTGTTGAATCTTGCCTAAGGAACTTTAGGAGAAACATCTGGTACAAAGTTTATACTTAAAAAAAAAAAAAACATAACAAAGGACTCCACTAAGCATTCTGAGCAATGAAAGGGGAACAAAATCTTCCTCTGGGTACACATTCATGGTTTTCTTGACATCAGTTTGTGTCAAAATCATGTTTTGAACTGAACAGTTCAATTATTTACGGGATGCCAGTGGAGTGAGCCAGAAGCCAAAGTCAACCATTTGCAAGTACCGTCTGCTTGGCTAATTGCGTACATCGTCTTTAATTTAGGGGTGATTGAAGCACAGGAATGGATCCAGCCAGCCCGATGGAGCTTCATCATTGAAGTTACTCTGCCAGCATGGAGAGGCACACAAGCCTCCAGGGCCAGCAGCTTTTGATTTGTTCTGAAGTTCTCATTCCCCGTGTGCTCGTTGGCTGATCTGAGACAATTAAAAATGAAAGTAGCTTGATGCTGTACCAGAAATTCTGGCCTGCATTGAGGAAAAGTTGAGCTAAATGATTCCTGCGTCAGAGAACTTCAAAAGTATAGTTCACATGCTCACAGACGCACTCCTAAGTCAGACACTGACTAACTCAGGTTCAGTCAAAACGACATTGTGGAGTGGTTGTCTGATGAAGGCTCTTCAGTGCAAAGATGGGATCCTTAAAACCTGTGTGGGAGGTTTTGCACTGGCCACCGCTATCGCTAACACTTCAGGTCACGACACTTCAGGTGTGTATATGCACACATGCGCAAACATATATGTGTGCAAAACCTGTGGGCAAACATTTTCATATGGCAATTATGATTCATTGTAGCGTCAAAATTTAAGACAAAAAAATGACAGACTATTAATAAAACCAACTTAAACCATGAACATGCAAACAAAGCAGTAAATTAATAACAAACAAACAAAAAAGTAAATTCAAAATAAACAAATAAAAAATAATCATGGTAGTTTTCATACATGGAATGCATTATTTTTATTAAAAAATTAAACAACTTACTTTAAAAAAGATCATGCATATTATAAAAAATTATTTTATTTTTTTTTTTTGAGAAAATGAACGATCGTTTTGCTAGATAAGACCCTTAGAGCCCTTTGAAGCTGCATTGAAACTGCAATTTGGACCTTCAACCCGTTGGCAGCAATTGAAGTCCAATACATGGAGAAAAATCCTGGAATGTTTTACTCAAAAACCTTAATTTCTTTGTGACTGAAGAAAGAAAGACATGAACATCTTGGATGACATGGGGGGGGTGAGTAAATTATCAGGAAATTTTTGTTCTGGAAGTGAAGTAATCCTTTAATCTGGCAAAGTATTTACACTGCCTCCCAGATTATAAAATGCTCACAAACACAAAACTACAGTACATGCAATACACACTTGCTGAATTATTTTGTATGTCAGTGTCAGAGCAATCTGGCAGATGCTGAATGGCCATAAGGTAACTTATCTGCATAAACAAACACATTAATCTAACTAATGCATCAAATAGATTATGTAAAAACAACATAACCAACTGTAGAATGCAAATGATCCCACCAGTTCCATTCTAACAGTACAGATCTAACAGTGATTAAATAGTAATTATAACGATAGCATGTATATGTAACCCTACAGAGCACAATCATTATATAAACACGATTATTATAATTGACCTTCATTATCAAGAAAATAATCCTGGGCACTTGGGAATAAACCTGGGCAGAGGGAAATATAATGCCAAAGGTGATAAAATTAAACTATTGTTACACTGGGTTGTTCCTCATTCCTGATTTTGTCCTACTGGTTAGTCTGGTAAGTTAAGAGACTACACCAACAGACGTGAGCTCAAGGCCAACACAAGGTCCAGTTAAACATATAAAAATCTTTGTCTGCAGTAACAAACCTCAGTGCTCAAGGACATCATAGAGTTATCTTCAAATGCATTTGTCAATAAATATTATTATTAATAAATAATATTATTTGTGACATACCAAAATTTCAGCACAACAACATAACACCCTGAACAGCATAAACAGTACAATTACCCAAATTGAATTACTGAAACTTTATTTTAAAGGGGTCATATGATGCAATTTCAAGTTTTCCTTTCTCTTTGGAGTGTTACAAGCTGTTCGTGAATAGATAAGATCCCTAAAATCCACGCCCTCCTAAAACGCCTCATTTAAACACGCCCCCAACATGTCTACGTCACTGTGTGGGAAGATTTGGATAACACCGCCCAAATGTTTTCATGTTTAAAGAATTTGCCACTGACGATTCAAATGCGAATTTTGAGCAGTGTAGAGTAGCGCTTGTTGTTTGTCGTTTCTCCGATCACAAATGCAGACATGGTTTTATGTTTACGCGGCAAGATACACAATGCAACGTGTAAAAAGACAATATGAGTCATTATAATCAGTAATTATGTCCCCACTGGATGCAACAAATGCCTCGTTTGTAATGGGTTTTATTGG
>NW_015539874.1:108078-114520 GCF_001515605.1 Sinocyclocheilus anshuiensis
TATGATGCAATTTCAAGTTTTCCTTTCTCTTTGGAGTGTTACAAGCTGTTCGTGAATAGATAAGATCCCTAAAATCCACGCCCTCCTAAAACGCCTCATTTAAACACGCCCCCAACATGTCTACGTCACTGTGTGGGAAGATTTGGATAACACCGCCCAAATGTTTTCATGTTTAAAGAATTTGCCACTGACGATTCAAATGCGAATTTTGAGCAGTGTAGAGTAGCGCTTGTTGTTTGTCGTTTCTCCGATCACAAATGCAGACATGGTTTTATGTTTACGCGGCAAGATACACAATGCAACGTGTAAAAAGACAATATGAGTCATTATAATCAGTAATTATGTCCCCACTGGATGCAACAAATGCCTCGTTTGTAATGGGTTTTATTGGTTTTGTCTCGTCGTGACCGGGACACGGCATCACATTATGGCAAGGGGCGTAACATTTCCGTCACACGCTTGAGGTATTCGGCCAATCACAACGCACTGGATAGCTAGCCAAGCAGAGCACACCTCGCTTTTCAGAACGATGAGCTTTGTAAAAATCGACGCGTTTCAGAAACGTGGGGCATAGAGGAGCAACAATAATGTACAGTATGTGGAAAATAATGTGGGGTTTTTTTTACCTTAAACCACATAAACACATTGTATTACACCAAATACACAAAATAATGTTATTTTTAGCAACGTCATATGACCCCTTTAGGTTTTGGGTTTTGGCTAAATAAAACTTTAATTTTGTTTTTGGTATTTCAGTAAAAAAAATGGTGCATCACTAGTTATTATTCAGGTTCATACAGACATATTAACTTGACAGTAGTTGAACTGAAAGACAAAACCCATGAGGAAATGCTGAGAATGCAACATGAACTGACATCTTGCAACATCTTATGAATTGACATTTGACACATTTCGAATTCAGAAACACACAAAATCTAACTTGTTTAGGAAATGTTTCAGGCCTAAAGGTTTCCAATTTAAAATGATACTAAAGAGTGCATGAAAAAGTGGGACATAAAAGTAGCAAAGAAAAGTTGAAAAAGTAATTTTCTGTCCAAAACAGAAAGAAAAAGTATTTTGTCAATTCAACAAAGTTTTCACAAAGATTTTGAGTTATATAACATGGGATGAGAAAAAAAAGTGTTTGGGTTATTCTATCTATTCAAATCTTTCTGACTTCTGTAACATCTGCAGTGGTAATTCATTCCGTGAACTTGAAAAATAAATATTCTACGTTTGAAAAACAAATTCATGTTCACCTGTGCAGATTTGATTTGTCTGCATCTCGAGCAAAAAGCAGTGCGCTGTGTTCTGCCTGAAAGGAATTTTGGTGTACAGCCTTCCTGAAAGGTACACGATGCAGTAAAGGAAAACAGCCCTGTGGATTCCATCCCTTCGGCTGACAGGAGAAGATAATGTATTTTAGATAGAGCTTATACACTGGACCGTGCCGCTGTCCATCAGTCGATCACTGCCTCGAGTCGATATCCCAGAGAGCCTGAGACATGTTTTTTAAAGAGGTGGTGACGGGGGGTTGAATTTGCTGTATGCAAGGGGCTGAAACTGGCATGCTTGGAGACCTGGATGGATTCTACAGTTAATTAAGATAAAACGATTCAATTCAGCAAAGATTGAGTTGCGATTGAGCCCAAGCTGCTCATGGTGGTTGCTCTGATTAGGAGCCAGAAAATGCATTTGCTGAGATTTTGATGCGAGACAATATTCCCGTTTTCAATTACACACACGAACAACCCCCTAACTACCAACCAACACTGACTCATTTGCATGATTGAAACATAATTACAGCAAGATGAAAAGATGCCTTTGTTTTGTTTGGTGCTACAATTGTGTTTAATTGTTTCTGCTGTTTGTTTTTGCTTTGTTTGCTTGCTTGTTTTTTCATCCAAATATCAGCGAATGCACTAGTACCAATCGATCTCAGGGTCAATGAATAAGGACGAGCTAATTTTTCACATGTGGGATATAAAAGTCCATCTGTTAATGACGTTCTCATTATAGTAGCTCAAAAAAATTACTTTTAACTATCCACCTTTAACTATCATATACTATGCTGACAAAGCTGTTAACAGTAATACTTTTTATCATTCCTGAGGAAAAATGTAAGCCTGATGCAGGATCCTCCATGGGAAAAATCAATGGCAAGAATAACACACACAATCTGCGTAACAATAAGGAAACTAGATGTTCTCTGTCAACATGTCAGAAACCTCTAATGACATCTCACAGCTGTTCTTTCTCTTGTGTTGACAGCCGCTCCTTGGCACCATTAACAACTTACTGACGGGCCTCGCTACTCGCCAACCCGTTGATGATTTCACAAGAGCGTGAAAATTGTAATCAATGATAATAATGCACAATCATTTGCTAAAGCCTTATTAACACCAGTCCCAAACGATGTGACTCACTCTATAATATTGAATTGCATTTAGATTTATGCTCCATGCGTCTGTAATTCACTGCCCGTTTCTTGACAGCACTCACTCATGACTCATTCCCTCCCACTTTGAGTGACAGTTTGCTGAGCTGCATCCTTCCTGTCTTTCTCTCACCGTGGGTCCACTGCATTGGGCCCTTGTCCCTCAGGGACTACCTTTCAGCTTCTCTTCCCTCCTTATCCTCCTCTCTCGGGCTACCTGATCCATTTCAGTGCCTTTGGTGGCCTTTTCACTGCTAACAGAGTCAGTGTAGATCACAAAACAAAACAAACACACGTTCAACACCTGCGCCGATTCTAAATGTCAACGGCATGTCAGCTATCACCATTCATCATCTAGAGGACGTTGCATGGTTTACTCAATGTTTAGCTCCTATCCATAGCTGTCAATTCTTCTGTAGTGTACCAAACAATCAACAATTAAAGATTATTAATGGTCAGTCTAAATCTTTTCTCTATAAAAAACACCAATTACATTTGTATTGTATTACAAACCAATGCCAGGCATGCTCTATTTACAGCATAAGGAAAATGCAAGAAGTATGGGTGCAAAAATAGAAAGCAGTTTAAATCTACCTGAACATGAATGCTGGGAAGATACGCAAAGCACATGCTATGGGATTCATAAATAGGCATAGCAATGAAAAGCAATAAACATAACCAAAATTACTACTTAGCATATGCACACAAAGTGAACATAAAAAGTTCAAAAACCAAAAATATATTAAAAAAAGATATATAAATATAATCAACGAGAACATCATCTGAAGAACTCTATATTATATGTTACACATATCAGATGCATCTCTAAATCCCCTTGTCAAAGTTGCTTTGATTAGGAGCCAGAAAATGCATTTGCTGAGATTTTGATGCGAGACAATATTCCCGTTTTCAATTACACACACGAACAACCCCCTAACTACCAACCAACACTGACTCATTTGCATGATTGAAACATAATTACAGCAAGATGAAAAGATGCCTTTGTTTTGTTTGGTGCTACAATTGTGTTTAATTGTTTCTGCTGTTTGTTTTTGCTTTGTTTGCTTGCTTGTTTTTTCATCCAAATATCAGCGAATGCACTAGTACCAATCGATCTCAGGGTCAATGAATAAGGACGAGCTAATTTTTCACATGTGGGATATAAAAGTCCATCTGTTAATGACGTTCTCATTATAGTAGCTCAAAAAAATTACTTTTAACTATCCACCTTTAACTATCATATACTATGCTGACAAAGCTGTTAACAGTAATACTTTTTATCATTCCTGAGGAAAAATGTAAGCCTGATGCAGGATCCTCCATGGGAAAAATCAATGGCAAGAATAACACACACAATCTGCGTAACAATAAGGAAACTAGATGTTCTCTGTCAACATGTCAGAAACCTCTAATGACATCTCACAGCTGTTCTTTCTCTTGTGTTGACAGCCGCTCCTTGGCACCATTAACAACTTACTGACGGGCCTCGCTACTCGCCAACCCGTTGATGATTTCACAAGAGCGTGAAAATTGTAATCAATGATAATAATGCACAATCATTTGCTAAAGCCTTATTAACACCAGTCCCAAACGATGTGACTCACTCTATAATATTGAATTGCATTTAGATTTATGCTCCATGCGTCTGTAATTCACTGCCCGTTTCTTGACAGCACTCACTCATGACTCATTCCCTCCCACTTTGAGTGACAGTTTGCTGAGCTGCATCCTTCCTGTCTTTCTCTCACCGTGGGTCCACTGCATTGGGCCCTTGTCCCTCAGGGACTACCTTTCAGCTTCTCTTCCCTCCTTATCCTCCTCTCTCGGGCTACCTGATCCATTTCAGTGCCTTTGGTGGCCTTTTCACTGCTAACAGAGTCAGTGTAGATCACAAAACAAAACAAACACACGTTCAACACCTGCGCCGATTCTAAATGTCAACGGCATGTCAGCTATCACCATTCATCATCTAGAGGACGTTGCATGGTTTACTCAATGTTTAGCTCCTATCCATAGCTGTCAATTCTTCTGTAGTGTACCAAACAATCAACAATTAAAGATTATTAATGGTCAGTCTAAATCTTTTCTCTATAAAAAACACCAATTACATTTGTATTGTATTACAAACCAATGCCAGGCATGCTCTATTTACAGCATAAGGAAAATGCAAGAAGTATGGGTGCAAAAATAGAAAGCAGTTTAAATCTACCTGAACATGAATGCTGGGAAGATACGCAAAGCACATGCTATGGGATTCATAAATAGGCATAGCAATGAAAAGCAATAAACATAACCAAAATTACTACTTAGCATATGCACACAAAGTGAACATAAAAAGTTCAAAAACCAAAAATATATTAAAAAAAGATATATAAATATAATCAACGAGAACATCATCTGAAGAACTCTATATTATATGTTACACATATCAGATGCATCTCTAAATCCCCTTGTCAAAAAGAAGCTTGCTGTGTTCAATGATTGTATGAACCATGTTATTTCGATATATTGTTTACAGATTACATTATTACCATATTCATTTACATGGTACTCCAAACAACATGCCTAAAAATATGGTAATGCCATAGCACATTTAGTAAGTGTAATGCTAATGTTCAGATCGGAAATGTCTTTACCTGCAGAGTCAATGAGGTGCACATGCACGTGTTGAAATGTATAAATATCTTCTTCATGCGATAGGACGCTTTTGCAGGTTATTCTTTTCGAGTAACTTTTCTTAACGATTCATAATAGCGAAACGATTCACGCCATTATGCTAACACGCTTGACCAAATAATTGAAAAGAACTGACTCAAAAGAGTGATTCATTCTCCAAATCGCATAAACAGATATCAATACTGGCTGTACTGGTATAAGTAATGGGCCTCGTGCCTCAGCTTTATAAATCAGCGCCACGTAAGAGATTGTGGCCTATGGTATCAACCTGTCCCATCTTTTGTGTGTTTTGCTTATGTTTATCTGGCTCTTCCTTGCAGCTGTCTTTGGTTTTTATTAACATGTAAATGTAATGTATAGTTTATGGATAGACTTGCTGCTTTGTTTGTTTATTATAACATTCTGAAATTAACCAGATAGACAGGTGAGAGGATAAAAATGAAGACATATAAGGCCAAAGATTTTTTTCAGTACAAAAAATTAACATGGTGAGAAATTAATTAAATAATTATTAGCTCTAAAATGGTGGCACCTAATAGCTACTCTGATCAATTTTGAACTTCTGAACCCCCGTTACAGATAGAACAGCATTACCATCTGTTCTAAGATGAGATATGATTCTGAACAAAATATGAACAGGAATAGCTCACCCTCACAAAGTAAATGACAAGGGTACTCATAAGAATAGTGTCAGACTTTTGGACCCGTTTTTCCCCCGTAGTTCTTCCTGTGTTTCCTTATATGGTCTTTTTCCTGTTCTTGTTTAGTTTGATTGCCTTATGATTCCTTGCACCTGAGTTCCTTATTATCCTGTGTATATTAGTTCCTGTCTGTTCCTTAGTTCTTTGTCGGGTCAACTTGTTGTGAACGTCATCCTTGTGTTCTGTGTCTCCATGTTGGATTATTAAAGACTCTCGTTTTGTGAAATCTCCACGTCTCCTCGTTTCCTCGTTCCCGTGCTCCAGCGTATTGTGACAGAAGACCCGACCAAAACAGTTACCTCCGTGTGTCTACCCTCCGTTTTTGTTTCCATTTTTTTTCCTCAGTGTTTTGTTTCCGTTGTGTTATCCATGGAGCCCCTCACCCGTCCGGAGTACCTCCTCTTCCTGCTGTAGCAGGGGGAAAGTTCGCTAGAGGGCCATACAAAACTGTTCCTGGTCCTCGCTGCTCTAACCAGCTACCCGGACAACGCACTCTGTGCGTTCAACGACATCAGTTCAAACATCGTCCGAAGATGGTCCTCGAGCGAACTTTGCCGCCTTTGTGGAGTGGACAGTGCCACTACGGACCCAGTGCCCAGCCCACCATCTCCCCGCTGCGCGGAGCGCA
>NW_015539874.1:114794-117929 GCF_001515605.1 Sinocyclocheilus anshuiensis
TCCCCGCTGCGCGGAGCCCAGGCCTGAGCCCACAGCTGACGGAGAGCCGGAGCCCGCCGTGACCGGCGAGCCATCGCCACACGGAGCGACAGAGCTGAAGATCGCCGCGGAGCCAGAGATGCTGATGACGTCAGTCAAGGTGTGTGAGCCGGCAACAACGCCCGCAACGAGGGAGAAAGTCGCGGACGGTGTGAGCGCGGAGAGGAGCTCCGCACCCTGCACCGCGGCTGAGGGTGAGCTGTGTATGTTCGATCATGGCCCTGAAGCCCGGAGGCTCACAAATGCCCACGCTCCCACCCGCTCCTGCCTCCTCCTCCGCTGTCGTCTGGCAGCCCTTCTGCTCGCCCTCAGCCCACCATCTATGCGGTGCGAGCTCCGCGGGACTGCCATCCTCCAGCGTTGCCATGGCTGGAGTTTCCCTTGACTCCGCCTCCAGCCACTGAGCCCCGGACTCCACCTCGGCCCGTGGACCTGTCGGCTCCACCATGGCTCCTAGCTCCCTCCTCTCCGTCACGGCCCGGCAGTCCACTAGCTCCGCCGGGCTACCTCGTCCCTCCGGCTCCGTCAGGCTCCTTCATCCCCTCGGCTCCTCCTCAGTCCTCTGTCACTCCGGCTCCAACACGTGGACCCGTTTTGCCCCCGTAGTTCTTCCTGTGTTTCCTTATATGGTCCTGTTCTTGTTTAGTTTGATTGCCTTAGTGATTCCTTGCACCTGATTTCCTTATCATCCTGTGTATATTAGTTCCTGTCTGTTCCTTAGTTCTTCGTCGGGTCAACTTGTTGTGAACATCATCCTTGTGTTCTGTGTCTCCATGTTGGATTATTAAAGACTCTCGTTTTGTGAAATCTCCATGTCTCCTCGTTTCCTCGTTCCCGTGCTCCAGCGTATTGTGACAAATAGTCCATACACTGTCGACTGTATTCCAAGTTTTTTATGTTCATACCATTCAAAAATTTGGCATTGGTAGATTTAAAATGTTTTTCACAAAAGTCTCTTATGTCCACCAAGGTTACATTTATTTAATTATAATTATAATATAATTATTAAAATTATGTTTTAATGTAATTTAAAATATTATTTATTCCTGTGATGGCAAAACTGAATTCTAAACAGCAAATACAGTTTTCAGTGTCACATGATGCTGCATTTGGTGCTCAAGTAACATTTATTATTATCATCAAATTTGAAAACGGTTGTGCTGCTTAATTTTTGTGAAAACCATAATACATTTTTGGGGATTTTTTTTATAAACGGCATTTATTTGAAATATTTTTTGTAAAAGTTTTTAATGTCACTTTTGACCAGTTTAATGTGTTATTGATGCATTCACAGATATATGACAGATCTGTGTGAGGAACAAACTGAAATGGCAAACGAGGCATTCCTCTACGGGGCGCGTGGCAGCTCAGAAAGCTAAATCCATTGATCCATTGATTACTTCAGTAAAAATTACTTAGCAGTCTGGAAGGATAGTTATTTACACCTGAATAATGATTCAAATTTAATAGCCACTGAATTAAAAACACCCAATTACGTTTTGAAGAATATGTTTTATTTTAAATTATCATACCATTTTAATCTTCTGCTTTTTCATTTCTAAGGTCATGACATGCTCGAGAACCAATTACGTCTGTGTGCACATTGCTATGCTGATTTTATGCTGGGCTGTTTAACAGCTCCCTCTATATCATTATATAATATGTATATATTTTTTTTATATTGTTTAATTGAACTTGTTTTGATATAAATAGTAGTTTAACATGTTGAGCACTGCAAAGGTGCTAAATAATGTACACTTTTTTAGTAGCAGAACTGCAAGCTGGTCATGTTCGTGCCCCCATGAGCAGGAGAAGAAACAGCTTTTGTCTAGATTTCCTGTGAGTGATCATCACTTTAAATATATTTGTCAGAAATATTATTTATTTCGTTGTGTGCAAAACATTTTTAATAAGGCAAAAAATTTGCTAAACAGCACCTGAGGTTAGCTTTATATCACACCAGAAAATTATAGCTGGTAGTCAAATATCTAATCTATTTTTCCACCTTGAAATTACAGAAACAAATGCCAGTGGAGAATACCAAGAAGTAAAGGATAACCGCAACTTGATTAACATATAGATGCCAAAACCATAATTTATAAGCTTATTAGATGTTGCCATCACATTCATTTCTGTACATTAAGAGGCTTATAACATGGATGGTCAATCTGCACTAGGTGAAAATTTCATTTGACAAACTTAAACTGAAGCAGATTAATCAGATTAGTATGTAAACTTTGTTGAGAAATCAATGACAACAGAACGAGAAGAAAGAGTTATTCTTACATGTGTTGAATATCTCAATTCAATACAACCTCCTTTAACAAAAATAATGGTTCGTTTAGCTTTCATACATCAGTGGTGTATAAAGTACCTGAAAGCCATACTCAAGTAAAAGTACAGATATCTTACCAGAAAATGACTTTGGTAGAAGTTGAAGTCAATAATGTTTTAAATATAAAATTAAATTAATAAATTAAAATAAAAATATAGAAATATTAAATGATTTAAATAACTGAAAAGGTACTTTTAAAATGAAACAAACTGCCAGCAGGTGGCGGTAAGTCACTAATTTTTATCACTGAATCATTCATTCAATTGATTTAAGTAAAAGTCTTAAAAGTATTTGATATGTATTGTACTTAAGTAGGGCTGGGTATCGATTCAGATGTTCCAATTCGATTAGATTTCGATTTTCAAGCTCTCAATTCGATTCGATCTTGGTTTTCGATTCGGTATTCGATTCGATTTTTGATTTCAATTCTCAATTCGATTTGACTATATTAATGAATATAGATTTAATACAAATCCTATATTTATAAAAAATGAACAGTGAACCTAAGATTACAAATGGTCAATTAATAGGAAATTAAGAGCCACAAACCTGTATATTAAACACTTTTTATTTTAGGTACACTTGGGTACAATAAAACAAAACCCAACTCTATATTTCAAATGCATACAATGAATAGACAGAATTTTGATGCAAGATGAAAACTGAAAATTGGACAAGTCAGAACAGTCGCATGCCTTGATCAAACAGGATCGGGTTATTTTTTATTTTAGATAAACCAAACATAAAATCTCACAGCATTA
>NW_015539874.1:122342-133068 GCF_001515605.1 Sinocyclocheilus anshuiensis
TAGGTGACAGCAAGTGACTGTTAATGAGTGAGTCATTGAGATTCAACCGATTCATTCAAATGACTGATTCATTCAGAAACAAAGCATTTGACTGTGTTAATAAGTGAATCACTGAATCATTTATTCAACCGATTTGTTCAAAAAGCTGATTCATTCAGTAAGTAAACACCATCCATTGCTCAGAGATGCAAAACAGTGCAGTGATCTTTGTTTGGAACTATTTTCGTTGGCAAAATTGAGCAAAAACAAGCAATATTATGTCTAAAATGTAAGTCACACTAATAAATCAATGTGCGTGCGTGATTTGGTGATATAGCCTAGGCTACTTGATCATGTCAGATCGCACATCATTACAACAACACTTACCATATTATCGCAGAAGATACTTTGTATCGCACACTGTTGGCACAGCCATTTTGCGTATGATAACCGGTAAATTATATTTAATTATACAGAGGAAAAACTTGCTCACTACTCGGTATTCTGATGAACTGGAACTGCCTTTTATTTGCATATGTCCTTTTTTGGAAGATAGGGCACATGACATAAGCAGTGTGAGGGCACACCCAATACAAACGTTCACACACACCCAAGCCTCGACTTTAACTGGAAAAACGTGCGTAGTCAACCACTTGGTGGCACATGAACAAAGGTGTTTTTAGGAGTCTAACTTGCAAGCGCCAGACCGCTGATTCGTCAAACCTGCTTTCCTGCAGTCCGTGTTCTTCTGACTTCTGACCATTACACCACTGCTTTCCATTTATTCCAAATGGAATTTATTCTGTGCTTTTGTCACTTGCAAAGGTAGTAAGATCGTTGGAAGCTCAGATACAGTTCAGCCTTTTTTCTGTGGCATGCTGAATGCTCTTCTTGTCAATTCTCAAATGAGTTTGACTGTTTTGTCAAACTAGCAGAGCTGTTTTGAGACCCTTAAACAGAATATATCTCATCATTCTTTCAGCTGTGATTTTCGAAAAGGTACAAGTCACAGCAAACGTGAAAGGAATTGCACAGGAGCCTGAGTAGTCAAGGAATGTTGTAGTTTCTCTTTTTCTTTCAGGTCTAAAGCATTTGACTTCAATGCAGGAAGAAGCATGGTAACTATATAGCAATTAAGCCAAAATGCCACTTCATACCGCACAATCAAGGACAAGAGGCAATCACGCAAGGCAGGCTATCCTCCACATCAGTTAGCATGCATAGAGACATGGCACCTTCTCTCCTCCGGCAACAACAAAACGTCCTCCTGAGGGGCCAAAGCACTGTGTTTATGGAGATTACATACAGTGGCAGAGAGAGCCCAATTACCTACAGCAAATGTACTGCGTGGAGCCAAAACCCACAGCAGCCCACAGTGAAACAAAGTGATTTTACAGCTCAATTTTAATCTACAGGCTTTGGCCTGGTCTCTGGTTCCCCATGTGGGCCTTCTAAAATCTGATTTATCTTTGCGCTTTAAAGCAGACCAGTGGCGGCACCAGCCCCGATGCTTAGTGATGCTTCTGAGGGTTTTCCAGTGATAGTGCAGGGTTTAATGAGGTGGTCTGAATACAGAGATGGTGCGCAATGGAAATAACGTGGAAATTTTCGCAGGGCGGGTGAAAAGTTTGATGGATCAAACCTTAAAAGGCTCAAGTGAGCCAGACTTGAAACCTTCCCTTCGTAGCAGTGCGAGAACAGGGGAAATAGTGAATAAATCAGTGTTTGCGAGTAGCTAACTAAAAGGAGCAAGGCTACTAACCTTGCTTACTCACTTTTCAGTAGTGTGACAGTAGCTGTTTATGAATTAACTTAGCTTAATTAGTCGTGCTCTCTTCAAATTTTCTTTATTTGTTTTAGTTTTACTTGGAAAGTTTAAGTAAAACGAACGATTCAAAGGAGTTAACTATAGTTTAACTGTGAGTAGCTTGACAAGCTAAAGCAGATTCCCCAACACTGAAACAAAGTCCTGGTCATATTGAAGTCTGAGGGCTATTTCGGAGTAGGGATTGACTTTGTAAAAGGAACCATGGTACACTAACCAGAAGGAACCAGAGGGGAGCAGCTGGGAAAGGTAATTGCCTAGTTGGTGCCATGTGAAATGAGTATGGGGGGTGTTGCTTTATCTGTGGGCTGTAATATAGAAGGAGAAGGTGGAGGAAGCACAGAAGTAGAGAAGCAGTTCGCTTCCATTTAGATTTAGGCTGCCTGAACCCAAGTGAACCCTGCTTACCACTGTTAATTAAATCTGAGAGAGAGGTGAAGGGCAAAGAGGAGGGTCAGAGCAGGATAGTAGATGAGAGGAGGGGAAGCTAGTATGATCTTATGGAGGAGCACAGACCATTTTTTGGCAACGAATAATGTAAATGAAGCAGAGGTCAGCAAGTTTTCCCAACGAGTTCAGCTCTCCTGCTGGCACAAGCATTAACTTTACTATGGAAGCAGTGGAAGAGAAAGGATAATGGTGTAAAGATAATTGCTGGACTGTGCTTATCCATGTCATATCATACATTCAGAGCTCGAGCTGCAGTTTCAAAACAAATGAGACTTTTAAAATGCAGAGTTTGTTAAACACACACACTTTGAATAAAATTCACAGAATGTTGAGTGAAATGTATTTATTCCATATGGTGATCCTAATTACAGTACATCTGAATAATATAACAAGCAAATTAAGGGTGCTTTCACACCTGGCCCTTTGTTTCGGAAACTGGCGCGTTTCCCCCCTTAGCTCGGTTCGTTTGGGCATATGTGAACACGGTAATCGCGTTCGGATCCGCGCCAAAACAATCGGTCCGTAAACCAGCAAAACTGTTGTCGTTCCATCCTGACAGATGACAGCTGTGACAGTGGTGGAATCCCGGAAAATAAACCGTGAAACTTTGACCAATGAGAGAACAGTTTACTCGCGCGTGACTTGTATAAACAAATTTGGTCCGTTTAGAAACTTTTCCGTGTGAAAGCGAACCGCACCAAAAATAAAAAGCAACATTGTAATAATTTTAATCCCTGTTTCGGAACAAAGCAATCGATCTACAGGTGTGAAAGCACCCTAAATGTAAGAATGCCTAAAGTGGAATTGCCTAAAGCCTATATTTTCATGCCGAGCTTTGGTTTTATTCTATGATTAACTTTGAGCATGCAGGATTCAATGTGATATATAATTATTTGTTATTATATTTTGCAGGTGTTAAAAAGAGTACTGAGATCATACACGATAAAATAAAGATGGGCTCTGTACATCGAGCGTTTTATGAAATTTGATTGGATATAGAAATTGCATAAGAATTCAGATGAAATAAGTGACCTATATACTTTGAAAAACTCTTGTTGCTATTACCATATGAAATGGAATGCAAAATTATCACCGTAGACAGCAATTGATGTCTGTAAAAGGGTCTAAACATTTTGTTCCTGAATTCAGTTTGAAGAAGATTATCCATTTTGGGGGTGAATGCCTTCCAAAATATATCTGAATGATTGTAGAGAGAAAAATCTCAATTCTACAGCTGAAAATGGAGAAGCTTTAGGCACAATTAATTTCCCCAAGGCAACGCTGCTGAAAATTGGCAAATGGCTTTAGAACCCTGACAAAACGTAGATGGTTTGAATTTTTCTGATTTTTATTTAAACGTTAGTTTTACTATTGTCTTTGCACTAGTCAGATTCAATATTTTTGACATCTGAGGCCAGACATATAATTGCTGCAAAACTTTAAAAGCGGTTTCTTTTGAAATATATCATCTGATTGAAGAGATTTTTTGATTAGCTTCTTACTGAGGATGAGAACTGCCTTTAAAAATATCTTTGCTTAATTCCCAAAAGAAAACTACATGCATTTGCATCTTATCTAGCAAAACATTTCAAGCTATGATCCATTACAGGTGAATATGTATGTTGACTTCTCACTCTGCTCTATCTATCTATCTAGCTATCTATCTATCTATCTATCTAGCTATCATCTCCACATAAGACATAAACATTCTTAAAACACTAAAAAAAAAAAAAAAAAACTTTCAAGACTTTGTCAAGCTAACATTCAAAGTTTGACTTGAAATCTTTTGCTTTTCTAGTTAAAAACTGCAGTTGTAAGAATTTCTTTGAATTCCACTACATTTGAATTCTACTTCCATATATTCAGCATAGTGATAATGATGAGTGTTTGTTAATATACAGATAATGATACGTAATATCCAGTATCCGGTTTTTACTTAAGTGACTCATAGATTTCATATTCTGTTTATTAATTTCAGAAACTGTTTTAGTGCTTTGATGAACAATCATTAAAAGTTCAGCGTAGCCTGCGTGATTCATAAACTCTCTAACAGGAACCCTAAAGCGCTCACTGCTTGATTTACTCTCATGCTAAATTCTTTTTGATTATTATTTTTTGAAGATGCATAATTTGGGGGCACAATTCAGTCCCTTCCAAATGCCTTTGCTTGAGGCTGTCTGTCTAAGACATTATGTACCCTGATTAAGGCTGCTGAGATGTTTGTCATCACATCACAGCATGACGATCGCCAGGACCCTCACAGTGAAGCAACAAGATACTTGGAAAAAGAAGCGAGAATCATGCGAGAAGAGAAAGAGAATGGAGCTGTCAGGGGGAGAAAGAGGTGTGATCTGATCCCTCACTCCTTCTGGCTGAGTTTGGAAAGAGAGCGTGATGGCGGGTGAGTTGTTTGACTAATGCTCTGTTAGCTAATGTGTCCAGACCACCCACTGAGCAGCACCCGTCTGTCTGGCTCTGATGTTGTCTTGTAAGTAGTGATGGGTGCTCAGTTGCATGAGCCCAGTACCCTCAGCCCCTATTCTGGGGAGGCATGTGCGATACTCCCACTGCTAACAGCAAGCTGGTGGGAGTCTGCTCAGGCTTTCATGATAATGTATGCATTTTTCTGCTGCTTTACACAGCCAGATGCAAGCCGCTGGTTTTTTCGTTCACATGAGAGTTTCAGGAGAAAGCAGATATTTTTGGCAAGGTTGCCACAAATGTTCTCCTCAGTCAAACTGCACAAATTGGAAGTTAGGACCACAGATAAACTCTGATGTAATATAATGCAAACTGTAAATTGCACTCTGAAGAACACAAACATATGTTGTATCTCCAGAGATTAAAATAGTAATGTCTTGTTTAGTGCCACAGGAAAACCAACTGGCAACATGAAAGTGAAATGGTTCACTGTCAAACATTATGGTGCACAGTTCTCTTTTGCAACCCCCGCTGAAACCTAGTGAACAACCTTGCTGCCTGCTACCTAGGTGGCTGCCTTCTAATGCAGCGTTCTAACTAAAATGGAAACCGATAAATTCCATACAAGTGCTCCAACATTTACAACATTTCTTCAAAATTTCGCTGACAAACAAAGGTCCATTGTCAATACTATAACAATGCATGAAGCACCGCTCACACAGAAGTCATTTTCTAAGCAAGCAGCTTTCTTTTGACCTGAACACAACTTGAACACAAGCTAAATCCGTTCAGGAAACTTTTTCACCCTTCCGCAAACCTCTAAATCACAGAGATTCCTATTGATATGACTGGATTTCACCAAGGAAATTTTGCCAAGTAGTGGTAAATGTGACAGCACCTTTATATACCTTTATGTATACATAGTCAACATTTCTTTTGCTTTGTTTCAGATGGAATTTTCTTCCGTTTTGGGGTGGATTTTTTCAAAGAGCTTGCAATGCATTGTGGGAATAATACATATATGTACATATGTATACACACAGTTCCTCATATGGTGCATCATATATATATTCTTTGCAGAGAAGGCAATTCTGCAGAGCCCCAGACATGACATGTGGGAAAAAATATTTATATCGTGGCCACAAGTCGTTCCCACAAATTACTAATTTGTCACCTCGTTTTAAGTCAATTGTGAGCATGATTTACTAATTTGATACCTCATTTTAAGTCAATTTTGAGAACAATTTACAAATGTGTTAGCTCATTTTAAGTGCATTGTGCACATGATTTACTAATTCATTCGTTGAATGATTTGTGAATAGCTTATTGCACCCTCTTTGTGAACATGCTACATCAACGGTACAGTCCTGTCATACTTTATTCATAACAGCAGCAATAGAGGTCTTTTCTCACTATGCAATAAGGGTTTGTGAAATTTATGAAATGGGTTTATGAAATCGCGGACAGGAATTAGTAAAACTTACCCACGATTTCACTAAAATGAGGTAACGAATTAGTAGAACACACTCATGATTCACTTAAAACGAGGGAACGGATTAGTAATCATGCTCAGACTTTACTTAAAACAAGGAAACAAATTAGTAAATCATGCTGATATATTAGTAAGTCGTAGGAGCACATTTTTTAATTCGTGGCCATGATATAATATTTTTTTTTCCTGCATGTCTGGGGTTCTGTACAATTCCACAAAGCATTACAAGTACAGCCATCCAAGATGCCGGACAAAGTGAGAGAAATGTCTATTGTAAATATACTTCATTATAGTATAGTACAAGTAGTACGCTATTCCGAATTCATGATAACTTAAATTGCTCACCAGTTACCATCTTATTTCGTTTGCAACACGCCCATACAGTAGAACGAAATGAGAGGTTGTCAAGACTATCAAAATTTTTCTCTAACAATATATCAACAGACGTTCACAGTAATGATTATAATACTTCAGCTAATCATTTTTGAGGTCTAAATCGCCATCCTCGAGCTGAGGTTGTCAGATTGACACTTATTTATTTGGACCGTGTTCAACAAAAATCATCGTCCCTGCGTTTATTTTTATTGATGTCGAGCAGGAAGCGGCATACGGTTGCTGGCAGCCACCCTGAATTATGAGGGAGGTGATTATAGCCCCTCTCTCACTCTCTCCATAGACAAAGATCAGTGAGACAGAGAAAGACAGCTCTTGTAATCACTCTTAATAGTCTTGTTGTTTGTGTGAGTGTGCGTGGTAATGATGTTGGCACTTCAGCATGGGCTCACAGGGGACCCACTTTTGTTTCATCATCTCACTGCCTTTCAAATGGCACCACAACAGGTGCCTCTGTGAGGTTCCTAGTCAGTTAATGCATTAAATTAAGGCTATGGTCTTTTTTTAGCATCCTATATCATTGCTTAATCACACCTATGGATCTAATGACCGTAAATTGACCTAAAGTGGACCAATCACTCTAATGTACTACAGCTTTCTCAGGATTCCATGTTTATGGCCTCATCTCCATGTTATGATCCTCATAAAGTTTCTCATGATGGCTCAAAGTGCTGTCTGCTAATTTAATGATGTGAACCCTCTTGTTCTTTCGGCATCAACGTCTTGTTGTTTTATATACTTCTCTGTTTCATTGTGTGACCTGAACAAGACTGAGCATCTAACCATTTGAGTGATGTTAGCATAGTCAGAGCCACATTGATATTAAGCCAGTTCGGCATGCCAAGCAAATCAAACCTAAAACGGAGAGGATATATGACATGGGAAATTCATACTCAGTAGAATTAGAGTGATTCATTCTCCACGAAAAATTATTCACCCTTTTATTTTTGGAAAAAAGCAATGATGATGTCCAAGGAAATTCATGTTTCCTCTCGCTGAATGCAATAAACTATTTTTATGTATTAGTTTTATTATATGTGACATTTTCTGGCCCTTTGACCTGAATCATCTCTTCTAGAAGAGTAGAGTTCTAAAAAGTTCAGGAGGAGCAAGTTCATCTAATTCTGGCAATCATGATGAAAGTGTATATAAACAGCTGCTTACGTCAATAGCATGGTGATTCGTCTGGCATCTCAAATACATTTATTTCTGTTCATTTATAACTAAATTCATTAATAAGTAGTACGGGAGAACATGCCAAGTCTGTCTACCTACATTATATACTATATGAACAGGTTAATGTGTAACAGTTTGAGGAGGAATCATTGGTTAGAGAACAAACTAATCTTAGTGACAGAACTTATTTAAAGAGACTTTCATTGTACAAAAAAAAATGAATATCTTCTGTGGTCCTTTAAAAAAAAGTCATACAGGTTTGGAATGACATAACGAGGGTGAGTAAATGAAAATGATTTTCAAATGCTTAAATCCTGAGGAATACTTAATGACAAGCTGTAATGTAAATACAAATGGATAGGTGCCAGATTACAAAGCATGTGGTATGATTCAGTGCAGCATGTTCTTAATTTCTAAGCAGTGTGATTAGTTTTCATCACTGTTCTAGTTTAAAATCTATATGGTAATTGTATATTCAGCACATTTAACCACGGCCATTCAGAACCCACCTTCAATACAACCGGTCATCAATTACATGTCAAGAGCACCTCTGGCAATCTGTAATCAGATTGATTCACACACACACACCATGAAGTAGCATCTTTTACACAATAATAGCCACTATGTGATGAAGAACCGAGCTGGTGCATTTATTACCATATACATAAGAATTTAAATTTTACTTGGAAAGTAAAAGGTCTAGCATGCAGTTCTTCACCTGTTACTGACGCACTTGGACAGACTCACCTCTGCAAAGCATGAACAACATAAGCCCAGCTGGGCTGAGACGCAGCATCTTCAGTTCCTCTGAAGTTAGTCGGGGATGGAGAAGGGCACGGGTCGGTGTTTTTCCACCGACAGGTCTTCCTTAAGGTCTACAGGACGATAAATACAACCTTCATCTCTTTATAAGCAAGAAACAGGGTCGCTTCGCGGTTATATGTTTTCCCCTCCACGAGTCTCAAAATGAGTCTCTCCCGCGGTGCCGTTACTAAATGTTGTTGAAACAGCCATGGTCTGTTTCGTGGGTTTTATGTCTTCTGAAGTGTCTGAGAGGCACCACAAACATTAAAATTATTGAAGTGCCATCCCCTGAAAAGTCACAGATTTGTAGTTAAAAGCAGTGTGACACCACAAGTGTCTTAAAAGCAGCCTGGTAGTCGTCGATGTGTGATCGGTCTAAATAAGCCTCAGCTGTCTGGAGAGTCTCAGAGGAAAGTTGAGCATCGCTCGTGAGGCTCGGCAACGCTTCATAATGATGTAAAATCCACTGTAATGCCAAAAGGTGCGAGGGGTTACAAAGTGACTTTTAAAAGAGGATATCTGTGATTAAGAAACATTTAGGAAGGTTTATTTAAATAAGTCCTCAATTAGAAAAAAAAGAAAGACGATTACAACGGCAATATAGCTAGTATAAATACCCCGGGCTTCCACAGTTATTAATACACTTTAAAAAAAAATGAAGCTGTAGTCCAGCCGTCGGTGTGTATCGCCCGTCGCAGTTTTGATGCCGAAAAACAAGCCATGAACTTCAACAATGTGAGGAAAGAAGTAATAAAACTAATTTGTATTGTGAAGATGCGCCTTTCTCTTATCCATGGAATCCACAGTGAGTATCCCTCGTGCTTTCGTCTGCTCTTCGGGTTCCGCAGCGACAAGCACAGTGAGTCATGATACTGGTGCTCGTGCTCGCTCTCTCTCTCTCTCTCTCTTTCTCTCTCTCTCTCTCTCTCTCTCTCACAAATGCTGCTCAACTGGGATGTTGGCGTAAGAATTTCAGTTGAAACGTCAAAGTACTTTATTTGCACGATTGTTGTTCATACAATATTGTTAAAGCATAAGAGGCAGAAAAAAAGTATAATAATAATAACAATGTAGCCTACCCTACAATAAAATAATATGCAAGAGCCAGCTCCATTTGCGTTTATATGAATAGTTTGCTAGCGATGTGTAGCCTACTTGTTGATGCATGAACCCCGAACAAGGATTTGTGCTTGTAAAACACACCTGTTGTAAATGTGTTTATTGGCCATCGGCAGTAGATTAATCGATTAATATGTCTAAAACCTGCGGAACGATGAAGCCTTGATGCTAAAGATGGAAGGTATTATAAGCATATGTTACAAATGTTTCTATCCCATTGTATGTGAGTTATTGTGGTTATATTATAATAAGAGTGATGATGCAGGTTTTAATGTAGCTATTGACATATTGGACCTTGGACTATGAATTGAACTCAACAAGCACGACAGTGCCCTCTAGTGGTCAAACACATGTCCATGAGATTAAGAGTGCTGCAAAAGGCACAATATTTGAGTCTAGAGATACAGTCATGGCCAAAAGTTTTGGCAGTGATATTAATTTTGTGTTTTGCAAGGTTTGCTGCTTCAGTATTTGTAGATTATTTTTCCACATGTTTCTATTTTATACTGAAAATCAATAAGCATATCATAAGTTTTAAAGGCTTTTATTGGCAAAAAATATAATAAGTCAATATTTACAGTGTTGATCCTTGTTCTTCGTAACCTCTGCAATTCACTCTGGCATGCTGGATATTAGCTTCTGGGCCAAATCCTGACTGATGGCGATCCATTCTTGCCTTATTAGTTCTCAGAGTTGATCACAATTTTGTGGGCTTCTGCTTGTCCACTCGCCTTTTGAGGACTGACCACAGGTTCTTTATGGGATTGAGATCCGGGGAGTTGCCTGGCCACGGATCCAAAATTTCAACGTAATGATCTTTGAGCCACTTCTTTATCACTCTTGCTTTGTGACATGGTGTTCCATCATGCTGGAAAATGCACGGATCATCACCAAATTGCTCATGGATCTTTGGAAGAAGTCGATCTTGCAGGACATTTTGATACCATTCTTTATTCATGGCAGTATTTTTGGGCAGAATTGAGAGAGCCCACTCCCTTGGTTGAAAAGCAACCCCACACATGGATGGTCTCAGGATGCTTCACTGTTGGCACGTCCCAGGACTCATG
>NW_015539874.1:133755-136908 GCF_001515605.1 Sinocyclocheilus anshuiensis
GCAGATGCTCTCACACCAACCTGCTGCCATTCCTGAGCAAGCTCTGCACTGCTGGTGACACGATTCCGTAGCTGACCCTTTAGGAGGAGACGGTCCTGGTGCTTGCTGGACACTCTGGGATATCCTGAAGACTTCTTCACTGCAGTCAAACCTCTCTACTTGAAGTTCTTGATGATCCGGTCAATGGTTCTTTCAGGTGCAATATTCTTTGTAGCAATTTCCTTGCATGTGAGGCCATTTTGATGTAAAGCGATGATGGCTGCACGTGTTTCTTTGGAGGTAAACATTGCTAACAAGAATACAATGATTGTAAGCACTTCTTCCCTCCTTTTATAGCAATCAGTCTGCTCTTACAATCTATTTAGTATGATAGTTATTTGACCTGACTAGTACTCATTCACACTTTCACGTGTGTTGCTGATATGATTAATCAATTAATGTTAGCTAGTCATTCTGTGTCAGGATCAAAAAACAGTGAAATTTGTTTTTTTGTGAAAGTTCATTTTTTGGCCAATGAAGCTTTTAGCAATTATTTAAAATGCATCTGATCACTCTACACAATAATCTAGAAACAATGTGAATGAACACCACAACAGCTTAAGCTGCAAACTTTGCAAAACACAAAATGTATGCCACTGCCAAAACTTTTGGCCATGACTGTACAGTAAGTGTTAACAGGGATGTAAATGGCATATTTGCATTTAAAGGGTTAGTTCACCCAAAAATGATAATTAGCCTGTGTTTTACTCACCCTCGAAGCATCCTAGGTGTATGTGACTTTTTTCTTTCAGACGAATCCAATTGGAGTTATATTACAAATTGTCCTAGCCCCTCCAAGCCTTATAATGGGGGTAAGCGGGTGTTCGGTTGTCAACAGTTCAGAAGACGTATTCATATTTCAAACATAATAAACACTTTTCTCTCACTTGCGGTATTCTGTCATATGCGGAAGGCATTACGGCGGATGACGAAGGACATCAGCGTTGCGTGATTAGTGACTAGGTGATTAGTAGCGGAGAGAGAACAAAACAAAATGCCGGTTTTGTTTCAATTCGATTTCAATATAAGCCAAGAAGAGACTGGTTTTCCAAAGTAAGGAAACTTTGTTTCCTTTGCTCCTGCATTTCTCAGAGGCGCGCGCACGACACCTACGTCATCCGTCTGCATGTCTTCCACGTACAGTCAGCGGAAGTGAGAAAAAAGTGTTTATTATGTTTGAAATATGGAAATTTATCTTACAAAAATGCATGGATTCACTACAGGAGGGACATTTTATTTAGGGCTGCACGATTAATCGAATGCGATTGTCATGTGCATTTTGTTAGTAAAGCCGGTTCTGTAATCATCAGTAAGTCATCATCACGTGCTTTCAGATGGAGCAGCATTTACTACACAGAGCCGTAGTTCACTGACAAGCTACGCAAAAAAATCGCAGACGATTTTGTTGCGCGATTCTGAAATCAAAGAAATCGTTCGTGATAATGACAGCTCTTTGCATAGCTTCTCAGTGAACTACGGCTCTGTGTAGTAAATGCTGCTCCATCTGAAAGCACGTGAAAATACCACATTTAATAAAATTTTTACTCAAACTCATAACGTCAGTCAAGTGTTTGAAATAAATCCTTCTGTGAGATGATGTGGCTTCTTCATCGTGCAGGCCTAATTTTATTACAGATGCACGCACTTTATTTCACGTCTTCTGAACTGTTGACAACAAACAGTATACAATTATAAAACTGTAATTTACAAACAAGAAAATTTGAATGTAAACCAGTAAATTTCAAATGTGGAGTGTCATGCAGGGAATTCTGGGCATATCAGTTTACAGTTTTGACTGTAAATTATACATTGATTTGTTATTTTTACTTCTAACAACTGTAAAATTAACAGCATTTTACTGTAAAATTACATGAAATGTCTGGTTAGATATTTTACAGTTTTTCCCTCCGCTGGGGTTTTGCATATAACAAAATTAATAGTGTCTTTGTCACTCAAATCGTTTCTCGTCACTATTCGAGATTTTGAATATTGTTTCCCCCCAGATAGTAGGGAAAGACCGAGAGGATAGAAACCAAACAGATCGCAAGTTTCTGAGTCTGTACAAAGCTCATGAATATTTAATGAGGTAAACATTGAGACAGATTGTGATAGGTTGTCCTTTGCTAACTCACATTGCCTAGCACAAAATGCGTTAGGATGGCGTTGAAAACATTTTTTTTTCTTTAAATATTGTTTGTAATGATGTATCCAGATATTCCATCATAAAAGTTTTAGAATTGCCATTAAATTTCTTATACATTTCTGGCACCTTTTTCTATTCTAAAATTCACTTTTGATGAAAATACAAATCGATTAGAGGATGGAAACCAAACAGTATGAAAGTTTCTGCGTTTGTGCGAAGCTCATGAATATTAAATGTGGTAAACACTGAAGCAGTTTGCGATTACAAACTGTTTTGATAAAGAATTCGTTGTAACATTCCCTAGCACTAAATGCGTTAAAATGACATTAAACAATTTTTTAAATATTTGTTGGCAAAGAAGGCATATTCAAATATTACAACATACGTTTTAAGAATTGCCATTGACGTGTTTGGTACCCTGTAGCTCCTAACCTAAAATTCACTTTTAATGAAAATTAAAATCAAGTGCAGATAAAATGTATTTAAAGGGGTCCTATTATGCTTTTTCACTTTTTCAACTTTAGTTAGTCTGCAATGTTGCTGTTTGAGCATAAAAAAGATCTGCAAAGTTACAAAGTTCAAAGTCCACTTCAAAAGGAGATATTTTATTTAAAGGGGTCATATGATGCGATTTAAATTTTTCCTTTCTCTTTGGAGTGTTACAAGCTCTTGGTGCATAAAGAAGATCTGTAAAGTTGCAAGGACTAAAGTCTCAAATCCAAAGAGATATTCTTTATAAAAGTTGAGTCAACCACGCCCACCTAAAACGGCTCGTTCTAACACGCCTTCACATGTCTACGTCACGAGGTGGGAAGATTTGCATGACGCCGCCCAAATGTTCACGCAAAGAAAGAAGGCGTAGCTTTTATTCTCACTGTAGTATTGTTGTTGCCGCCACCGCCATGTCGTGAAGGCACTGTATGTTTCGTTGTGAAAGCGAAACTACTTTGTTTGGCCTTCCAAAAGAGGAC
>NW_015539874.1:137313-172014 GCF_001515605.1 Sinocyclocheilus anshuiensis
GTTAAGTTGTATTTACAACACTGTTCCAGAGCAGTTCAACCCAAATATTCAGATGTGTCCAGCGCATTTTATGGAGCACTGTTTCCTGATCCTGGTAGAGTAGACTACAATGTGGCTGTTCTGACTCACAGACTGTAAGTATATTTGTTATATTTAAAGAATTTGCCGCATTTTGAGCAGTGTAGAGTAGCACTTGTTTGTCATTTCTTCGATCACAAATGCAGACATTGTTTTATGTTTACGTGGCGCGATGCAACGCGTAAAAAGACAGTATAAGTCATTATAATCCGTAATTATGCTACAACGCATATTTTCCGGGATTTGTGATATCACAAATATCGACGAATGGTATGAGACCTGGTTGAGCTGCACTAGAGCAGGTGTAACGGAGGCCAGCAAGTAAGTGCTGTGCAGGTAAACCTCACTCCCCTGATCTCAAGAGACGCACTAGCGACTGACGCTAGGGGCTGCAGTCTTTAGCCTCCTTGTTAGTGCGTCCGCCTCCCATGCCGGAGACCCACTCGGAACAAGAACGAGGTGTGGTGGTGAGGACCAGGGAGAGAGGGGTTACACTGGTGCCATGACCCAGATGGGCTAGTATGAGAGCCTGTTCTAGTACACACCCAAAACAAAATCAAGACTTTGTAAAAGAGCATAATAGGACCCATGGGCGTCGCTAGGCCATTTTTAGGGGGGCCATAGCTAAAATGACTACTCAGCCCCCCTAAAATTTTGCGATTAGTTCCATAAACTGTACACGAATTCATGATCGCCTCAGTCCCCTTTAAATTTCATATGAAAACGGCGGCAGACTTCGATTGGCTCCTCCCCGTCTTTCAGCGCGTTCTTTTTCAATCCCCAGACCGCAGCGGTGCAGAGCGAGAAACAGAGGACACGGTGTGTGTTTATCGATAGATTGTTATAATATCTGCATTTGTGCAGTTCTTTGTCATAAATACAGTTTACAAAATATCATGGGGGAGCAATCGGTTCCCCATCTACTGCAACCTAAGTTTTCACTGCGTTCACCCCTCATCACACCACAGGTTTCCTCCAGTGAAAATGAAGCACATATGAACGCATATACTTTATAAAACGATGTTGCCATTTTCATTTGAATATATATATATATATACCCCCTCATTGGGGGCTGAGCCCCCCTAAAATGAAAATCCTGGAATCGCCCCTGGGACCCCTTTAAATCATTCTCATCTTGGAACCGAACAGTCCATCAAACGCAGTTTTCCTCCTACAGGTTGGAGGTTTAATGTGGCCCACTGTAGGGTTCTGGCTTTAACCTTGTACTCACTCACTCCACGCTGAATAGAGATATTGACAGCAAGAGTAGCTGATGACTCCCCTACTGCTCAAGTCAGCAATTACTGTCAGTTCACAGAGGGAAGATGAGTGTTGATTTGGGAAGAAAGAGGCATTTAAGAAGACCCACATGCATAGGCATCCAATTAGCAAAGACATTAATTGCTTTGCCAAATTCTGGGCAGGGTATCGAAAGGTTTCCAACCACGCTCACAAAGAGGCTTTTGTAATTAGCTGCAGTGAGACAACTGTAGTAAACAGTGATGTAGATAACACACCAAACCGCTAACACTAAAAGAATGTTTAGATAGAGTACTGTTGCAAAGAAATTAAGTGAATATTGACCCCATTCACACGCTCTCCATTTGCACTCAGTGCCCTATCTTTCCTGTCATTTCAGTGTATTCACAAGGTTGATTGCCATGACCTGTCTCTTGCTGCTAATGTCAGGTGATTAACATTTATCAGTCTTTGGGCAAGACCTTTCTCCTGAGGAGACGTTTCAACAGCCTGCTCTTTTCTAGCGTCCTCTGACAACGTTTCTCTCATTACCGGCTTCAGCACATATAGGCAAAGTACATGTCAGTGATGGTTAAGCCTGTGATGCCTGCTGTAATTTATTATTCAAATAGGCAGCTGAATGTTTCCTTTTTGCTCTAACAGGAGCTTCACACATCTCACACAGTTTTATGGGAGCAGTTTCTGTGATGCTAAAGCCAACATGAAAACATATTTTGCGCTGTTTACATACTTCATACATGTTCCTGTTTTTTTTTTGTTTTTATGAGTGATTTGTTTGTACATGGTATTTAAAAGTAAATCCTTAATGTATAAAATCAAGTTGCATCCTACTTTTTTCTTTATTCTTTTTTTCTTGTTGAATATTGCATAACCGTTCAATAGTTTGGGGTTGGTAGGATTTTTTTTTTTTGGAAATTAGAATCTTATTCTCACCAAGGCTGCATACATTTTTTATTAGTGTACTGCTTGTCCTTTGTATTTTGTCATTTAATAATTTTATAAATGTGTATATCTGTTTGTAGAACATCCCATACAATGTTATGCTGTGTAAACAATGTTTTCTGTGACCCAGACAAGCTTTTATTATTGAATGCAGTGACCATAAATCCTGTGATGATTGACATAACCATCCATGTGATATTATAATTATAACAGTTGTTCTTGTCATCAGTTTTTAGTAGCAGTCATCTGTCAAATTAATTTTGATGGCACGAAGACATAATTGAGATTTCTGTGTTGGCTAGGATTTAAATCTGTTTATTTTATTAGTGTCGTGTAAAAATAGATAACCTTGATGACAGAAGCTAATTAGTGTGGTCATTTATTCAAGGTTTAACACACAGACGACCGCCTAAAGACCCGTTTTTGTCTCAGAAGTTGTACAAGCCAATTATTGTGACGCCTCTGGGAACAGTTTAAGAATTACAAGACATGTACCATAATAATTAATAGTTCAGGGCAGTTTATGTGCTCTGTTTATTACATTCTATGTTAACAACCCTAACATCCATGCTGGTAAAACATGCGCATTAATTAAAGATCTTAAATATGAAGATGTGTTATAAAATAAAACAAAATGGGGCAACTGTTCGTGCAAACAAGCTTCTCAATTATGTTATTAGCCTCCACTACACTCTTAAAAATAAAGGTTTTCTCAGTAATGCCATATAGAAAAACCACAGTAATATCATAGAATGCTATAGAAGAACTAACCAATGCCATAGAACCACCATTATGGGTTCCCCATAGAGCCTTTCAGTGAACAGTTCTGAAAATAATGTTTTTAGTTTTTTTTACTAAGTGTGAAGAATTTTAATAATCTAAAGAACTTTTTGTGACATGGAATAAGGGCAGAATAAACCAAGACACAGGAAAACAGGAAATAACAGCTCAGAAATGCAGTACTTAAAGGGGTCATAAGATGCGATTTCAAGTTTTCCTTTCTCTTTGGAGTGTAAGAAGCTGTTCGTGAATAGATAAGATCCCTAAAGTTGCAAAGACTAAAGTCTCAAACCCAAAGAGATATTCTTTATAAAAGTTAAGACTCGTCCACGCCCTCCTAAAACGCCTCGTTTAAACAGGCCCCCACATGTCTATGTCACGATATGGGAAGATTTGCATAATGCCGCCCAAATGTTCACGCAAAGAAAGAAGGCGTAACTTTATTGTTGCTGCCACCCGTCACCATGTTGTGAAGATGCTGTGTGTTTCGTTGCGAAAGTGAAACTACTTTGTTTGGCCTTCCAAAAGAGGACACGATTAGAAATCAGTGGTTAAGTTGTATTTACAACACTGTTCCAGAACAGTTCAACCCAAATATTCAGATGTGTCCAGCTCATTTTATGGAGGACTGTTTACTGATCCTGGTAGAGTAGACTACAATGCCGGCTGTTCTGACTCACAGTCTGTAAGTACATGCAACTAAAATGTAACCTTTTGCCTCTCGCGATAAGTCATGGCAATGGATTTTGGTGGGATTTTGGCTATATTTATTCAAAGGAGGCGTATGCGTGTATCTTTACAGAAGCAGCACAGAAAGCCGCTTCAGAAACGTGTGTGGCGCGTCTGGAATAAGCACAAGCATTGACTAGAGTGGCCGCAATCAGCTTCAGTGGCCGTATCAGAGCCACACTGCACCACAGACGTGTGCAGTGTAAATTGTCTAAGCATTAATGTTAGGGAAAGCCCCTTATACTGGAGAGCGGCCACGTAAGAAGTGTTTGTCGGATGTTATAGTACAGGGGTGGCGAACGTCGGTCCTGGAGAGCCGCAGCCCTGCAGAGTTGTGCTTCAACCCTAATCAAACACACCTGAACAAGCTAATCAAGGTCTGAAGGGTTACTAGAAAGCTACAGGCAGGTGAGTTTTAATTAGGGTTGGAGCTGTACTCTGCAGGGCTGCGGCTCTCCAGGACCGGAGTTCGCCACCGCTGTTATAGTACATTGAAGAATGATCATATTACTTTTTACATACGCCATGTGACCTGTAAATGCGGAAAAAAATGTTTCCATTGCAGTTTTGCGAATTATTCATTTTTCGCATTGCCTGAAAAACCACCTCATGCGAGCGTAAAAACTTTTTTGCGATATATGGCAATTTTTGCGGAATTGACGCATTTCCATTAGGTGTATTTTCAATTCGCAATTTCAATTTGCGCAATTTGAAGGGTAATGGAGATGCGCCTACTGTATGGTAAGGGGCGTAACATTTCCATCACACGCTTGAGGTATTCGGCCAATCAGAACGCACTGGATAGCTGGGCAATAAGAGCACACTTCGCTTTTCAGACCGATGAGCTTTGTAAAAATTGATGCGTTTCAGAAAGGCGGGGCATAGAGGAGAAACAATAATGTACAGTATGTGGAAAATAATGTGTTTTTTTTTTACCTTAAACCGCATAAACACATTTCATTACACCAAATACACAAAATAATGTTCTTTTTAGCAACATCATATGACCCCTTTAACACATGCCAGACTTCAAAATGAATGACTGAACGAACCAGGCTCAAAGATTGTCTTACTATAGGGAGATGAGAGGGTCTGTATTACTTACTATTGGAGAAAGCGTAACCGTCAACTTGGATCACATGTGCCTTAATAACCAATCACATTACAGCCTTGACGTCATTGAATTTTGGTCAGAGATGTGCGACACTCAATCGCCATTTACAGATTCCATAGAAATGAATGAGACATGCCGTAAGCTGTATTCCACCTGTCGCAAAAAGTCAGTGACTTCTCTTATAAAACGGCATTTTTTCAGTGTAAACGCTAAAGATTGTTAAATCCAAAAGTATTGCTTAGTGTAAAACATGTTGGAGATTAGCTGATAGGCTGTCGATTCATTCAATTATAAGCCGTTTCCTCTAAAAAGCTGTTTATTCAGCATAGTGAAGCCTCTCCTCCATTAACATCCATTCAAAAAAAAAAAAACTTTCCCATGTACTGCCAAAGCGGAAGCGTTAGCATTAGCCGTTATGCTTTTTTGGCTAAAGGTTGCAGGCTTGCCTTCTAGTGGCTTTGCCAGGCTATATATAGGGAGAGCAGACAGGGTTATATAGCCTGGCTAAAGGTTGCAGGCTTGCCTTCTAGTGGCTTTGCCAGGCTATATATAGGGAGAGCAGACAGGGTTAACCAGACACAAGTGCAAGACTGAGTGACAGAGGTATGGGATGGAGTGCCCTCTGGTGGTTATCAAGGGCTGGTGATCGTTACATAGCCCCCCTCCTAAACAAGAAAATACTTAATTCCAGGAGGGAGGTGGAGCAGAGGCAGCACTGTGGAAGGGATGGAGGGCCAGGCCCATGGACAGGAAGAGGAACTGGAGCCGGTGGAGCAGGAGACCAGGGCGGAGCAAGAAGTCAGGGCGGAGCAGGAAGTCAGGGCAGAGCAGGAAGCCAGGGCAGAGCAGGAAGCCAGGGCAGAGCAGGAGACCAGGGTGGAGCAGGCAGAGCTGAAGACCACCAAGGTGGAGCAGAAGACCACCAGGGAGGAGCAAGTGGAACTGAAGACCACCAGAGGGGAGCTGAAGACCACCACAGCAGAGCAGACGGGCCTAAAAATCTCCATGGCGGGGCAGATAACCACCACAGCAGAGCAGACTGGACCGAAGATCCCCACAGTGGAGCAGATGACCACCAGGGTTGAGCTGATGAAACTGAGGACCACTTCAGTGGAGCTGAGGGTGCAGAGGACCACCAAGATGGCTCAGGCAGAACTGGAACCCACCAAGGTGGATTTGAAGGCCACCAAGACGGAGCAGACAGAACTGCAATAGAGAACAAAGAGTGGTTAGGAACAGCCCCTGTGGCCATAACAGGACATTCAGAGAATTCATGAACGACTGTCATGGCCGTGTCAAGACAGGCTAAGAGTTCAGAGACTGCCTCCATGGCCATTACTGGACAGGCGGAGAGCTCAGACGGACTCTATGGCCATGACAGGACAGGCAGAGAGTTCAAGGACGGCCACCTTGGCCGTGACAGGTTAGGCAGGAAACACAGGACTGATCTCTAAGGCTTGAATGAGCTTTGACGCAGACTCAAGGACTGGAGTGGGCTCTGGGGTGGATTCATGGACTGGAGAGGGCTCTGGAGCGGACTCATGGATTGGAGAGGGCTCTGGAACAGATTCAAGGACTGGAGTGGACTCATGGACTGGAGTGGATACTGCCGCCTCAGAAACGTGAATATCCCAGACACACAAAATGGCCATCTGGAGTGGAGGACACTACAAACACTGGACTCACGATCCTCAGTGTAGGGCATGCTGGATTCCGCAGTCTATTGAGCTCCTTGGCCACCGGAGCTTGCAGTCTACTCCTTGAAGCATCCTTTTTGTCTGCCACTCCCACGGTAAATTGGGACCCGATTAACAACGCATAGTCCAGAAATTCACTGAATGACCCTTGAGGAGCATCACAGATTAACTTGTCCTTGAGCGGAATGTTAAGTCCATAACAGAAAAGGTCAATGAGAGCATTTTCCGGCAGATCAGAACCATTTGCAATGTCCAGGAAAATCTGAATGTGCTTCTCAAGAGTACGATAACCTTGGCGCAGGCGGAATCTTGATCCATATTGGTGATTATCAAGGGCACTCCAGCTGGTGATCATGACACAAATAAAGCACCTTTATTTTTAAGAGTGTAGAAATTCTGAACACTGATAGTTTTTTAATTTCAGAACCTGGATGTAAAGTTAGTGATTAAATTACATTTTAATTGAGCCATTTGCCAAATCACACTAGAAAGGAAAGTTTGTATTGCATTTGACAGAATGAATATGGTCTTACTTTCTCTTCAACTGCAGAGTTAGCACCAGTGCTTATTTTTTTTATTGCGGTGTTAAAAGGTACGGAGTGGATCGCAGCTCTCCTATCTGAACTACTTGCACTGTGAGCCACAAAAGCTTTTTACCCACAAAGTATACAGTCCTTCTCAAAAGTAACCAAGATGGACACAAATAGATTGCATTGTGTCCGGTGTAGCCCTGTCCCACATTTTGATCTCTCCTCTCTAACCTAATCAGTGACACTTAGGGTAGACAGCTGACATTGGCGAAACTATATCAGTTCTTGTCAGTCAGGTGCTTAAAAGGGTGGAATTGGAAAACCAAATGAAAAAAAAGGAGACTGTTGCATGATCTGAGGAAATTTTTTGTGTAATTTTGCCAACAGGAAGCATTTAAAGGGGTAATTCACCCCAAAATTAATTAACTGTAAATTAATTAACTGCCATTATATCTTCACCTTCATTTTGTTACGGATTTATATGACTTTCTTTCTTCTGTGGAACACAAAAGAAGATATTTTTAAAAATTTATTTGTGTTTTTGTTTTTTGTCAGTGAAAGTCAATTAAGTTGAGTGTTGTTTTAGACTCCACTGGCTTTACATAGACAAAATATTAACTTAACTTTTTAAAATATCTTTTTTTGTGTTCCACAGACGAAAATCATACAAGTTTAAAACAATATGAGGCCGAGTAAATGATGACAGAATTTTAGTTTTTGAGTGAACTAACCCAAGACGAGCTAAAGCTAGTTAGAAATCAAATAATAAATATATGCAGCAGCCTTTATTCCAGTACATTATTGTTTCAAAAGTATATTATAATATTGTTATTCAGTGAGATTTTTTTTTATTTAAAGCATGATATCTTACTAAATTATTCACCCAATGTTAGAATGTTCTTTGTTGTCTTCTTTCTAAATATTAATGCATCCTTGAAAATCACAAAAAAAAATGCACAAACTTCGTAAGAACTATGTATCCTAAATAGGAAGCATAGCGTAGATGAAGTGTTTACCCATTGGTCCAGGCCACTGTCAATGTGAAATATGAAAGTGCTTAACCCCTGTGAGCTGAGGGAACTGCAGGGAACGGGTGTTGAATTGCAGGGTTTGCATGTTTATAATGAGCAGAGAAAACTGCTGCGGAGCATAAAGAAGGAAGTCTATTGCACATTAAGCTGCTGAATGTTTTACAGAGGGTAATAAACTCCTGCCTGGCTAATCAAATTCACAGAGAAAATACCATCCTTCAAGTCTTCAAGAGACCAAGTTTTTTTTTTAATTGTTTTTCTTCAACAGCATTTATTGAGAGTCATTGCAGCAACACAATTTACCTGATTACAGAATGCATCTTCTTGCTCATTTTCAAAACAATTTAGCAAAGTTTAATAGATTACTCAAATTACCCTGGTGTGCCATTCAGCAGAGTTAGTTCACATGGGGATCCAGAAGCTTCATGCCCACATGCCTTCTCAGATTTTTGAGCCAAGTGGATTTTTAATGAAAAAAAAATTGAATTTGAAAAGATTTGATATTTTATGTACTCAACTCAACCTTTATTTATAAAGCACTTTCAAAATCATAAAAATGGACCAAAGTTCTGTACACAAGCAGTATATAATAAAGATTAAAAAACATAGGAACAAAACATAAAATAAAAAAAACAAATCATTCACATATGTCCCAACCAATCAAATGCCGAAAGCCTGATAAAACAGGTAAGTCTTTTAAGTCCTTTTTAAACATGTCCATGCTTGATGAGGATTTGACAGATAATGGCAGAGCATTCCAAAGTGCTGGTGCCGCAACAGAAAAAGCAAGATCTCCACTACGCCTCAGACGAGACCGTGGGACAGTCAAAGGCAAGCTCTGAGAGGAGTGCAGTAGTCGATGCGATTGGTAAGGGACCAACATATCCCTTATGTACTCAGGAGCCTGATCATGCAGAGCTTTATACACAAACATCAACAACTTGTATTGTATTAGATATATTACAGGAAGCCAATGCAAAGATACCAACACAGGTGTTATATGATCCCGTTTTCTAGTGTTAGTTAAAAGCCTTGCTGCAGCATTCTGAACATACTGAAGACGCATAACCAGAGATTCACTTATTCCTAAGTATAAAGCATTACAATAGTCCAACCGCGTTGAAATAAAAGCATGTATAACAGACTCTAAATCCTTGTTCGAAAGAATAGTTTTCAGTTTGGACAATTTCCTTAACTGAAAAAAGGATGTTTTCACAACACTGTTTACTTGTCGGTCAAGACGGATTTCAGAATCAATAATTACTCCCAAGTTCCTCACATAACCACATAGATCATTGGACAATTGTCCCTGGCTTCCGACCATACCTTTCTGAAACTGCTTGTTACCAAATATAATAAACTCAGTCTTATCTTCATTTAATTGAAGAAAATTATTTGCAAACCAAGCCTTAACCTCTGCCAAGCACTTGCAAAAGTTTGTTAAAGAAAAACAGCTTCAAGCTCTAAAGGAAAATAATTTGCAAATCATCAGCATACAGATGATAGTTAATATTGTATTTCCTAAAAATTGACCACAGGGGCAGCATATATAAAGAAAACAAAGTTGGACCAAGAATAGATCCCTGTAGGACCCCACAGGAGAAAGTAGCAGATGTAGAGACATAATTTCCCATTTTAACAGACAAGTCCTATCCTGCAAATAAGAAGAACTACTTAAGTGCAACACCATTAATTCCAATGTAATCTTTAAGACGTTCTATTAAAACAGCATGATCCATAGTGTCAAAAGCAGCGCTCAAGTCTAACATCATTAGGGCAACACCCTTCCCGGAGTCAATACTCAAAAATATATAATTAAAAACCTTTACTTTATGTATATTAAAAATGAACATTCTGTCATTATTTACTCATCTTCATGTCATTCTTAACTCATAACTCATCTGTGGCATTTTAAAGAATATTCTGCCTGCTCTTTTTTATATAATGAAAGTGAATTGTGACTGGGGCTGTCAAGCTGCAAAATCACTAAAACAAAGCACCATACGGTAAAAGTGGTCCATATGACTTGTACAGTATATCCCAAATCTGTCACCTGCTGCGCATTTATGACATTTGAAAGCTCCAGCATAGGGGGAAGATTTTCAGTAAACAATGACTTAAATTTTGGTTTGTTTGTTCTTTTTTTTAATACAAAACTATCATTTGTTTTCATAAAACTTTGGATATCGAAGATATATCATATTGTCAGTGTTGTGGACTTCTGTTTCCTTGTTTTACCCCTGTCTTAGTTCCTGTTTTCCTTTTTTTTTTTTTCTTCTTGTTTCCTGTTCCTGTCTTCATTGTGTTCATTTGGTTCCAGCTGTGTTTTCCCTCATGTCGTCATGTTCATTAATTCCAGGTGTTCCCTCATTAGTTTCCTGGTCTACTTAAGCCCTGTGTTTCCTTGTGTTTAGCGTCGGCTGTTAATTGTCATCCCAGAGTTCCTGTGTTTGTAAACCTTTGCTTGTTGGATTAAAATCTAAATCAAAGAATTCTCCTGCGTCTCCTCGTTCCTTCCCCGAGTGATCGTGACACATATATACCATTTCTATGATACATTTGTGGTTCTTGTCTCAGCTCCCACTCACATTCATTCTTTAATTTATAGTAAAAAAAAAAACTAAATTAATTAAAAATAAAATTCTTTGTTTTATTTTGTATGTCTTTCAGCTCATGGCTGCATGAACATACTCCTTTTATACAAGCAGTTCAGATTCATCATGTCCCAAGAGGTCATCATCAATCATATCTGGCATCATGTTTACATGCACCAATAATGGCCTTATTGCTATTAAATTGGTGAGACAATCACTCCCATTGTTCAAATGTCCGCAGATGTCCACTCAATGCATGATTTAGTGTATCTTATGATTAATTTGCTTTATAAGCGTGCATGTAATTAAGGTTCTAATTCATTGCAGGGAACATCCCTTCCTCTGAAAGATAAGAGGAAGCCTTAGAGAAAATGATAATGCACACTTCAAAATGGAGATTGCATGCAAATAAAATCTGTGTTTCAATAGCGGTTCCATTTATACTGGCCTGTTCTTTCAAGCATTTTTATTTTTCTCTGAAGTCTGCAGTCCACATTAGTGTCAGACCAAGTTCACCTAAATTGAAGTACACGGTTAGGGGCCATTCACTGCATTCTACTGTGCTGAATTTCAGTTGTTTTTCTAAGTAAACATGCACTAGACAGACCTGTTTGAACATTGTTCTTGTGTCTTGCATCTTTTGCAGCATCTTGCATGTGACACGGCTTCTAAAAACGTGTTGCTCAAGTTAAAAGAAGTTTAAATGAAAAACAAAAACATATTTCTAGACATCACTTTTTCATTCTACTGCCTTACATGTTTTTGAGTGCAAAAACATGTTCTGTTTATTTAACTGCACTGAATGGACACTTTAAACATTTCCAGGGTTCTTAGAAGCAGGAGTCATCATAGTTTGGTAAACATCTATAATGGTGAATGAAAACTATAACAAATTCATTTTTTGCATTCTCATTTGCGCATTTATGACTTTCCAAAACAGGAAAAAATATTGAAAGATTGATTTTGTTGGTCAAAAAAGATCACTCCCTCAGACTTAATGCAGCAGCGTTAACTAGATTTATGTAATTTAATGCCAAGGTAAGAAAACACAAAGTGTAGTGTTATAAATGTACATTACATTAAAAACAAAGTCTGTAAAACGAGTCCATTATATATGTTAGCCTTGACAGTTTGGGGCCCATATACACACAGAACACGTTTTTGCAATGAAAAACGTGAGATGTGAGTAGTGGAATGGAAAAAAAGGTCTCCAGAAGTGTTTTTTTAAAGTTGAAAATACTTTTAACTTGAGTGTTTTTAGAACATATGTTTCATGGGCGAGGCGAGGCAAAAGACACCAGGTCATGTTAGAAAAACAATGGAAAAGCTGCTTTTTCATTGTTTATCTATGTAAACATGCTAGACGGATATATTGCACTTGCGTTTGATGTCTTTTGCAGCTTCACACATGACACTGTTCTAAAAACGCAGTGCTCAGGTTAAAAGAAGTTACATTTTTAATAAAACCACATTCTAAAAAAAGGACTCTTCATACCTTGTGTTTTTTCATTCCCTACATCTTTCATTTTTAACGGTAAAAATCTCCCCTGAAAAATCAAATCACCAAGAAGAATTGCTAGAGAAGAGTATGATTAGTAGCCAGTTCCAACAAGGATGTAAAGCTTTGCTTCAGGCTATTTGAATCACAAGGCCTGATCAATTAGAAAATAGTTTTTTAATGAATTTGTGGAATGTACAATTAATACAAACAATCAAAGGATATGTATGGGATTTAAACTCAGCCGTTCGCTAACCGTATCCTCATATAATCCTCTCTTGTTAAATCCTGTTGCAGACCTATCAAACTACTCAGTACTAAGTTAATATGAATTAATCCATGCCTGTGGCTCCGCTGTGAATTGGCAGTTTCAGCTCATAAATGTTAAACAGACAGGCACTGTCTTTATATATCCTCTTCATCTCATACTCGATTAAGACAAATAAGTTAGGAGTTAAGAAGTCAGTTAAGATGTAATCAGAACAAGAGAAATTATTTGATTACAGAAATATTAATGTAACCATCATTAACATTTTCAGAAGTAAAAACTTTTGCCTCTGGAAAAAATGTAATTGCTCAATATTCCACTACAGTACCAAGCTGAGTTGACATGATCAGATAACTTCTTGCTTCTTCTGTACAATTCTGACTACAATGCAGAAATGCTCAGGATCTGTATTACTTTAGCATTGAACGTCAATGTCTTTGTTTTACAGTTTTCAGTGATATTCATGGACTTCAACTAAACTGAATGTGCTATTTTTCATCAATATGCTTTCATGATCCTGACGAAGTGATGAATTGAAGAAAGAATAAATATGAAATATTAAAACACAAAAGGAAGTTGGAAATGGTGAAATCTAGCATTTTTATGCAAGCTCATGCCCAGTTATTTTAGGTATGATGTATTAAGATACAGAGTTAGCATCAGACTTCACTGGTGTTTTCATTAAGATGTACCTTTGTCTTCAGCTGCCTCATAAATCATGTCAGTATGCTTTGCTCAGTCTGATCATCTGGCAGGAATTTAAGCTGACATTTAGAGTGAGCAAGCCAGTTATTTTAGAGGCAGCTCTCCGCAATGAATTGCTGACATGATATAAGATAATTTAGCAGCATCCCATCATGCCATAATTCTGTCTGTGCCTTTTATAATAGCAGAAGAACCTTATCTTAAAGACACAGTGAGCAGAAATTGGAGCCATTTGAGTTTAAAGAAACTTCATGCAGTTTTAAACTATTTTTTAGCATCATAGCCTCTAACTGAGGTCTTCTATTGTTGTTGGAAAAGAGCACCCTGGTGTTTATCTTCTTTTGTGTTTGGCAAAAGAAAGTAACTCATACTGGTTTGGAATAACAAGAGTCATGCGGAATTTTCATTTTTGGGAGAACTATTCCTTTAAGGAGTATCTAATTATAAGGAGGGGAAGAAGAATAGTGATTGAAAAAGATGAAATGAATACATATATTTATAGTATCTTTTTTTGTGTGTGTGCTGTGTAAAACAGAAAAGTGAACGATTGAAAATTAAAATGAGCTTAGAGCGCTGCAAATTCATTTAGCAACAGTAACCCATCTTCTCTGTGGTCTCTTGTGCCTGCTCTTTCCTTCTTTCCTTGCTTGGCGCCGGCAGTGAGAGTGGGCTGGAGCCATGAAATCCATCATTCCACTTCATCTGCCGCACTCTCCCTTTCTGATCAATGATAGCGCTAATAATAACTGCCACATAGTCACTTTCAGCTTGCTGTCGGTCCGGCACAGCTCCGGGCCTCCCTTTCCAGATTGCCTGGTCCGATTAAGAGCCCATTACAGGGGCTGTTTACTCATAATGTCCCTCAGGCCTGGCCCTGCTTTGTTTGCCTGTCTAGAGATCCAAAGGTGATGAGATGACCTTCTGTAACGGCAAACGTTCATTCCCTCTCAGTCACTTTCAGTGGTTTTGTTTTTGTTATTGACGTGTGTCAAATGTAAATAAGAGGATTTTGTTAACCTCTTCCAAATATATGTTTGAATGAACTGAAAGATTTCTCTAGTTATTATACCTCCATGTTCAAAATGCTTGATTGACTGCTTAATCTTTGACACACTTACAGTATAAAGAAACGATAAAGGAGCGATAAAGAAACATGAAAAAATAAAGCATATACATGCTTGATTGTATTCAAAAAACCACATTCGGTTGTTTCTTAAGTGAACACAATAAATTAGAAGAAATATGGATCAATATATTGGATATATTGTCTAGTGTTAGGGTTAAAGAATATGTTGTTCATAAATTGTTCAAGGAGGGGAAAGCACTTCTCTTTCTCTTATGTGTGTATCTAGCTCCAGTATTACTTAATGTAATGGCACTGTCTCTTGCACTTCAAATGATTGCTTGTAAATATTGTTTGTATTTTTGTACAAATTACTTTTAATTAAATACTTTTCTCACACCAGTATTTTGTATTTTAATTAAATACATTTGAAGAGCAAGTATTTGTATTTGTGCCCATCTCTGTCCAGCAGTCATCCTGTCACCAGCATCATATGTGGACATTCAGCTAAAGTTGGTTTTCATTGAAAGTACGGTCCTGCCATCAACCAGCCAAGGGCCAGCGACTCTAAATCAAACACACTGTGGCATTCGACCCCATTACAGCATTCAGCTAAAGTAATGATTAGAAAGAGAAGATGGACTGCCTGCTCTGTCTCAGACCTCTTCTGTCCCATTAGATCCACATTACCAGTCTCCCACCCCTACAAATGAGGAACCTAATTTCTCTCTTAATGTTAACTGATATATTAATTTAGCAATGGATGTATTTATTTTACTTTGCAAATGAAATATTTGTTGTGCTCTCATTTTATTTTACCTGATTTGATTTGTTTTGTTGGTTGGTGTAAAAACCTTCCCTACTTTCTCATAACTATTTAAATATTGTGCGCCAACAGTTATCTCAGTTAGACGTTGTAAAACATGCATTTCATTGACTCACTGTCATGGCTGCTGAGAACAGATTGTTGTGTCATCACATTTTGTTGCGATTATTGCAGTGAACCATGATTGGGTAGATAAGTACGGCTGACTGCTCTTTCATCAAATTAAGCATTTCATGCATTATTGATATTTTTAGATGTGCAAGAGAATTCAAGAGACTAAGCAAGATAAATGAAGTTTAAAGGTATCAGTACACTGAACAAATCACAACTACACTACAAAAAGAAAACTATACAAAAACAGAAAAGGAAACATTTTCTGCCATGACATTTTTCACTACATTTGATCATGTTTCACTAAGTAAGATTAATTGACATTAATCTAAAAAAAAAATTCACTAAGTTTATTGACATTAATCTTAAAACACAACACGATGTATAATTCAAAATACTGTAAAACGTGTGAAAAATCAATATGGAAAATTTCATATTAACACTGTACATTAGATTCTTTTTTTAGAGTGTACACTATTAGTTAATGCTGAACTACAGTGTACTGTATAAATTCAATGCGTAAGGCTAAATGTATATTTGGTTTATTTTGCAATATTGAGCGGCCAAATATATAAAAATAAAAGCACTGACATGAAATATTAATTTGAATTATTATTATCTTTCCTGTATATCATCTTAAATATTCTGCTAAGAAAAAAACAGTCCATTACAATGTGCAAAACAATTAGTATATAGCAACATGATGAACACTGCAATAATAACCATAACAATATTACAGTAATATGAAATCTGAAGATCAAGTCTTCAATTTAGTCAAAATAGTGCCAGGCTCAGGGCAACAGTCTGAGCGTTAATTCTACAACTGACCAATCAGAAACGTGTTTTTCTAAGTGCAGTGTAATAAACCTATTTAGATGCATATGAGATTTTATTGAGATTATAACTTTATGAGATTATAACTTTTCCAGTCGTTGACAGGAACCTAAAATTATTGCTTCGCTTTTTGCCTTTTTGTCACTTTTTCAAATACAATGGGAGAACCCAGGGCCATTTTTCAAGCTCTCTCCAGATTATTTTAACAGCAGCCCACTAGCTCTGATAAGAGAATGAGAAAAATAGATATATTTTGGTCTATGCTCTCATTTAAGAGCCCTCTTTCTGAGTCACCTCACTGTTAACTCTCTGCGGGCATTTACTGCCAGTCAAAATCTGGCTCATACATTTTATGCCAGCTGCATTTAGACTGAATAGAGGAAAGGACCTCTTCCTTTGCTGAGGGACTGATAAAGCCACACACTGAGTGGAGGAAATGCCTACAGCTTCACAGAATTGCCTTTTTGTATTTATTTTGTCATTTTTGAGCTTTCCTTCCTCCATGCCATTAACACGCCACCACTTTATTTGCAAATAACTTACAATAATAATGTGTGTTGCTGTACAGAAGTCTGGTTTTGTTTTATAATACTATCTATTTTCATGAAACTGAGAGAATTACAGAATTACTGAGAGTTGATAAAGTGGATGGCTTTTTTTTAGCCACCTGTTTTTTGTTTTGCTTCATTTTTTTTTAGATCAAATAGGCCTAAAGTATGATGACTAAATGTTTAACTTATGCAGACTGAATTTTCTGATTATCCCTTTTGAGTTCAATTTGACTTGTTGAGCTCTTGTAAAATTATTAAGAGAAATACTTCAAACATACAGTATTTTTCCCCATGCAAAGATTGACTTTGGATGTTCATTTTGATGAATGTGTTTTCAACACCATGATTTCAGGGTGTTATTTATCATGACATGATCAATGGCATTTTATCAATCCTGATCAAAAATCAATTTTTATGGTAAAAAATAATTTCCCAGTTACGTAATTTGTATACCTTTAATGATGGAGTCAAACATGCATCAGAAGAGAAAATCAAGGGTATACATTAAAAAATCAACAATTAAACTAGGAACCAGTTTGAATAAAACAGTAGCCTTCACTTTCCCAGACCGATTTAAACAAGCTATTTCCTGCTCTCCGTCCTGAATGACTTTCTTTATCTATTTGCATTGACCTGCAGAAGATGAAGTTGAAAGAGATAGAGAATGACCCTGATTACCAGCCCCTGATGTGACTCCACACCAGGTGAACTGGTCATCCAAGGGTCGAGGGGGGTCATATCCATCAGCCCAGCAACGAAAAAGGTCCTCGTGCTCTTTTTCCAGCTGGAGAGTGATGACGGCCTTGTTCCAGATAAGGGACTGATCCATTGGCCTGATTTGTGGCCAGCAGAGTAATTTCAATACCCGTCTTTGCACTGATTGATGAGGCCTGCCTTTGATAAAGGGCCAATTTACCTTAGGGGCAATGGGGATGAAACTGCGGCAGTTGCCTTTATTTGTCTCCACCACAATTCAGTGAAGAAAAAATGGTAAAAGAGTGGAAAAATAATGTAAAGATTCAAAATGAAAGAAAAGTTGCACTGTTTTGATTGGTATCTATGACAAAGTTTTCAAGTGTCTTAGTGTCCAACAATATTTCACACACAGCTTTGGTTGGAAGGAATGCATATTGTAAAAGTGTAAGGGGTCATTTACACAGGGCCACATTCTTGTGTTCAAAATGAATTAAAAAGATGTCACAGGCCCAAAACACATATTTTAAAAATATACTTTTTATTAAAATTAAATTTAATGTAATTAAATATTTAATTTTAATTAATTACATTTTTATTTTATTTTATTCTTTTTTATCCAAAGATATGTCAGACTCTGTTCCTTGTTTTGTGTGTGTTTTGCTCCCCATGTGCCTTCCTTGCCCTTATTTGTTCCTTCCTGTTCCTGTCCCCATTTAGTTCTATTAGTTCCAGGTGTTCCTTGTTATTAGTTATCCTCCTCACCTGTCTGCCCCTCGTTATCTGCCCTTTTTGAGTTCGAGCCCATTCTGTTCTCCCTTGTCTGGAATTGTTCATGTCAACCTTGCTACGTGTGCTTTTCTGTTTCCTTTTGATTAATAAAATTAGTAAAATTCTCCTACGTCTCCTCGCTCCTTTGCTCCGTGCTCCTACACAGCAGCAGTTCCGTGACAGTAGACAGCTACTCTGTCTATTTTTGCTCCATCAATGGAAATAGTTCCAAGCAAAGCCACATCGTCATCCCCTCGTCAAGTCCTGTGTATTTATAGTGAGTCTTATTCTGAATTTCTCTCTCTGGTATTAATCGTCCGTCGGTTCCTGTACTACGTGTGAGTTAATAAATCTTGTTCTATGTTCTCCGATGTCTCCTTGCTCCATCGTCTCCTCGTTCCTACACAGTAGTAGCAGTCCATGAATGAATACCAGACCAGCAAAAAGTGAGCGGCGCCTCTTCTCCCTGTGTTTCTTTTCCGTTTTTTATAGTATTTTTGTTTTCCCGTTTGTTTGTCCCCGCGGCATGGAAGTCGCCGAGTCAGGCCCGCCGGCCGCACCGTTGACCCAAGCCCGCCGGCGGCCCAGTTCACCCGTAATCGGAAGAGGAGAACGGCTCCTGTCCCCGAATCTAGCCCGGTGAGGGCTCCTGTCCCCTAGTTTAGCCTACGGAGGGCTCCTGTTCCTGAGTTTAGCCTACGGAGGGCTCATGTTCCTATGTCTCCTGAACTGTCTGTTCCGCCATGGCCTCCTGGAGCCCTGCTCCTAGAGGCCTCCAGAGCGCCCAGTCCCCCTCCCCGTTGGATGTTGTACGGCGCGGGACGCGCCTTCCGGGAGGGGGGGAGTTATGTCAGACTCTGTTCCTTGTTTTGTGTGTTTTGCTCCCCATGTGCCTTCCTTGCCCTTATTTGCTCCTTCCTGTTTCTTGTTCCAATTATGTTTATTGATCCCAGGTGTTTCTCATCATCCCCTCGTCATGTCGTGTATTTAAAGTGTGTCCTATTCTGAGTTGGTCGTCCGGTATTGAATGTCTGTGAACGTCGATCCCCGTGTCCTATGTGTGGTTTTCTCGGTGTTAAATAAAGTCTGTGATGATTCTCCTTCGTGAGTCCTATTCTGAGTTTCTGTCTGGTATTAATCATCCGTCGGTTCCTCTACTACGTGTGAGTTAATAAATCCTGTTTTGTATGTTCTCCAATGTCTCCTCGTTCCTACACAGTAGCAGCAGTCCGTGACAAGATATCTGTCTTGCATATGTTTGTACAAAAAAAAAAAAACAATGTCACAGGCTCAAAACACATATTTTGAAAATTAATATGCTTTTTATTTAAATTTCATTTAATGTAATTTAATATTTTGTTTAATATTTTATTTTATCCAAAAATATTCATCTAGAATTTGTTTACAATTAAAAAGACATATTGGACACAACAACGTCCTGTGTGAATGACCCCTAAACTGAGAGTACGCAATTTGATGATTCTGAATGATGCCTGCAGAAAGTCTCATTTTTAAAGTGAAGAAACAAAGACTAAAGTAATTTCTCTCTAACGGAACCTTAAGGATTCATCATTACATTCAGAGTTTTGGTGGAATTTCTCAAATGAAGATGGAAATGACAACTGAGACTTTTCCATGTTGCACTTGATATTTCCTCTGTCATGTTAGATGTGTTGATTGAGCATGATGAGAAATTTTAAGACTTACTTCCTATCAGAATGGTGTAAGTGAGAAGAAAGATGAGTAACTGCCTCTGTCTTATGTGTCTCTCCTTTTTTAAAACACATTTTGAATACTTTTCCAACTCAAAAAAGCAATCTCTCCCGAAATGCAAGTTCTCTTGAAATGATTAACAAATTCATCTCAAGACTCAAACAATAATAGCGAGTGAGATACTACTCACATTTTCTCCACATTAGTGACATTGTTTCAATACAGACCTCATTTAGTTGTAGTTCAAATACAAGATGAGCCTTATATAAAAGCAATTACTACGTACATTAACTTGGCACAGACGTGGCTGCTCTCTGAATTAGAGATGAGAAGTTCACGGCTCTTTGTTATTTGAGTTTTGCTGGTGCAAGATTAACATTAATTTCAAAAACTGAGCAAATTTGAGAGCTCATATGAAGCAATTTTTTAAGGATAAAAAAATTAATGATTATTATTTTCCTAATATTACTGTTACTTATCCAGATTGTCACTATGTAGTGTCTGCTAAGTGGCAAAATTCTTACCCAAGCTGAATAAATGCATATGAAAGACTGAGAGGTGCAGAAATATACACAACCCTTAAGGCTGTTGGACATGACACACTCTTATTACATTAGGCTGCTGCTTTGTTTGTGCTATCGGTTCGACTCTGCCTCAGGTTCTTTTTGAAGTCTATCCAGTTTGACAAATGTTTTCCAATAGACTTGCCTTTATTACTCTTTGAATTTTGTATCATCACATAGATTAGATATTAATTTGCATCCAAATTTGGGGGTTTTATGACTAGTATAGTCTGATGTTCCTCTGAATCCTCCCACAGTTGGGCCTGTGGTTCATCCAGCACATTTTACTCAGATAAACCTAATAAAAGATTTAAGATTTTACAAATTCATAGTTTATGCAAGATGCATAATTCACGCCAAACTTTGAGAGTAGAAGAACAGTATTTTCAAGAGGTATCTTCACTAGAATATTAACAACACAGGGTCAAAGCTGACATGTGTAATAACTAGGGGTTAAATTGAGCTGGAAAAATCTGCCACCTTTAGTTCAAAAGTGAAGAGTATTTATTTTTTATGTATACATATTTTAAATATTCATCAGTAACTAATAGATTGAGGTGTGAGTGCAACAGAAAGCAGGAATTTAATGTAAAGTAATTAAGCAGTAATTTATCAGTCATCTTGACATATTTTGTCATAACTTTGATCTTAATAAAAATTATACAGTTACCAGTCGCATTAAAATTTGGTCATACTGAAATTATTAATCTCTGACAACAGTATGTGCAACTAGAATTTCCATACAATTTGACAAAACAAATGACACAAATAACATTTTACAAAAATAACTTTTTTTTTTTTTAGAATCTTTAAACTTGTGTGTGTGTGTAAAATGTTTTCCTATCCTATAATTAATCTTAATCGGAAGTGATATATCTGTAGAACAGCAAGTTTTTATATTTATATTTATACTAAGAGTTTATATTATATTATTTGATATATTCTATTTAAATCAAGAGATTTGGGGGGGGGGGGTTCAATTAATATTAAAAACATATCTTACAACTATTTCAAGAACAGTTACGATAATAATATATATAGCTGCAAGCAGCAATTACCAGTGTTCAAGCATTTGAAGACTCTTGAGCAATTATAGACATTTTAAGATTATTTTACCCATAAAAGGCTAAAAAATCATAGGCAGATCAATCAAAGGCAAATAAAATCACTAGAAAACTTATTTAATGATTTATCACTTTTGACCAATAGGTGGCGCTGCTCCCAAATTGATGTGGTGTGGTTAACTAGGGGTGACGATGACACACGTTTAGATTGGGGCCAATATTACAAAGAATTGCAAAAAAACAGGCTTAGATCCTTAGGGGCGCTGCTGAAGCCCAGGCTCAGATTTAGGCTGGGGCTGAGAAGGCGCCGGCTTGGCTGGCTGCTGAGAGGATGGAGCCTTCTGGCGACTTGAAACAGCCAACGCACTGGAGCACTTCGGCAGGAAGTGACACATTGCCTGTGATGACTTTTGTGCCACTGTAAACTGCTCAGCAAAACCATCCACGGCAGGGCCAAACAGTTCCTTGGGAGAGACTGGCGAGTCTAGGAAGGCGACCTTGTCAGCGTCCCTGAACGCCACTAGATTTAGCCAAAGGTGGCGCTCCAGCAGCACCAAGCTGGCCATGGCCTTGCTGATCGTCTGCGCAGTGACCTTAGTAGTGCACAGAGCCAAGTCATTCATTGTGGGCAGCTTTCAGAAGGCATCAGAACTCTGGCCGGACTTGTCCATGGTGCGGAGAAGTTTGGCCTGGAACACTTGGAGCACCACCATCGTGTGAGCACTGAGCCAGCCTGGCCAGCCGTTGAATATGTGGTAGTCCTGTGGTAGTCCTGCAGGGCTTAGATGAGTGCACTGCATGGGCTTTCAACCCAGGGGTCGATGGAGGGCACAAATGCGCAGCGACCGCCTTTTCCAGAGGGGAGAGCTTGCTATAACAACAGCTTCCTCCTCAGACCCGCCCAAGGAAATCAAGCCTCTCGCAGCCAACGTGTGAAGCACACAGGCGAGTCAAGGCATTGCGGGGAGAGTGAAGCACGCGGGAACTGTGCCAGCGTGAGTTCACTTGAGCCCGGTGTTAGAGCCCCTCTGCTCTGCTGTATCTTCCTCCTAGGGGAGGAAGAAAACGGGAGAGCAGGCTGGGGAGGACCGCCTTCGTGGAAGAAGGCAAACCGCGAGTAGAGAAGGGCAAGACTCATGCTCTCGCAGTAAGAACACTCCATCCTGGTGAGCGCAGCCTCTGCGTGGGCGCTGTCCAGACACTCACCGTGTCCATCTGCATCAAACAGGGGGTCCCTGCACGAGCCAAACTCACGGCGCGAGATTTGCATCAACGTCACCTAGAAAATTTGCTCAGAAATTTGCTCTAATAGGCCCCGGATGGCCACAGGGATAATGCTTCTGGCTTCTTCCGCTGCCGGGGGCTTCTTCTCACGGCGGTGAGCAGCAGACTGAGCTTCTTTCTTCTTCTTCTTTGGCTTCTTGCTTGCAGAGTCAGGGAGGAGATGATCTTCGTTGCCGATGGAGAAAAATTGTGACGAAATGGCACTCAGAGACGACTTGTAGCGTTCAGCTCCACCCCTTTTGGTGGGTTGAAGCACCATTGGTCCGTGCAGCTCCACAAATGTAAACAAATCAGGCTTCAGTATCAGAGAAAACAGGAGTTTCCACATAAGTGTCACTGACGCAACAGGAGAGACCGATTAGGGTGAGTCTTTGCCACTGTCTCCCCAAATTGAGACCTATCATCTGGCCAAGTTTCAAGTCTCTAGGACTTACGGTTTGGTCTGCATAATAATAATAGTAATAATAATAATAATCCTTACAATTACAGTAGGGTTTCAGCGCTTCGCGCTTGAACCTCTAAAAAAATCTGAAGAATGACATCTGGAAGAGAGAACAAATATGAGAGTTTTACTAAAAACACAACTTAAACAAACTACAACATTAACATGCCAAACACAAACATACATACACAGGGGAAAGCACCTACATATTTATCCTTGATATTTAAGATAATGTTTATAATGGGGTTTGTAAGGGTTTCATAATATATATCTAAGGGTTTGTTCTTTTTAAAGCAAATTAATTTTAGAAGTGAGTCTAATTCAGTTTTAAGAAGGAGAAAAGATGGAATAAGAATTGCCTATGAATGAAAAAAATGAGCATATAGAATAAAACATGACAATAGGAGTTTACTTTTAATATCATTATAATAAATAATAATGTTTTTAAAGCTAAAAGAGTGTGTAACATTGGTGGCATCAAATATAAAAGAGCCAATCTTGGATCAAAATTGTTTAGCTATAGGACAGGAAGTTTATTTATGTTCGTGACGTCATTCTCCACCCTCAGCCTATTCATAGGTTTCATGTGACGTCACACAGTGGTGCGGCCGCCATTTGTAGGACCGAATTGCAATTCCGTCAGTCTGCTGTGCTGTGCTGTACTCTGGACTGTGATAACAGCAAATCGCAATGGATTATTTACCAAGAGATGTGGATGTATGGGATTCTTTTGATTAAATATTTCTCGTAAGCATAGATGAGTTTTTACATTTTAGTATTTTAGTTAGCAAGTTCATAATGAAACTTGCAAAAGGTTAAATTTGCGTGCGATACTGATGATTTGCCGTACGGAGAGGGATTGTGTATGAGGTAGATGTAAATAGCCTATAAGCAAACGTAAAGTTGGTAAGTTTTCACTAGACTTTAGTGGAGTGAGCAGTTCGCTTGACAGTAAATAAGGATCTAATACTAAAGTATCTTTTTTTTTTTAAATACCATTGTTTTCCGTTGTTGGTGAAGTGTTATTTTGGTTTCCGATTCCCAATAAGAGGCTGACTGAAACCCATGAATAGACGGTGCTGTTACAGCGCTAGGCGGATATGACATCATAACCAACGCATTTGACTCCTCTTGTATCTAAGCGCGGTCTGTTGGATTTTACTAGAAATATTGTTTTTCTCTCTCTTACGTGTGAGGTAATATACCCAAAAACTAATTTGGCATGTTTAGTATATGTTTTAAGTGAACATGAAACGGTCTAACGTTAAGCGTTTAGTTCTTTTACAGAGCAAAAAATATTGTGCAGGCTACACAGTTAGCCGATAGTGGAGCTAACGTTAGCTGGCTAACAGTTAACCTCTAAGCGGCAATATAGCAGAAAAATATATGTAGGCAAATTAAAATATTATGTTTAAGGATAGACTGATAGTGGTTAGTTAAGCAAGCATGAAATACGCTGATTTTTCATTGATAACGTTGACTGGCACTGGAGTGCTAGAAGTACTTGACTAGTGATGCTGAATGTTTTGAAATGTGAGTGGATTATATTACTGACTTTAATTTCAGGTTTGGTGTTGATTTGTGGTCTGAGTTTTAATGGCTGCACCTGCCCTGCAACAGCCCAGTTATCTTCTGGTTAGTACTAGATTCAGCTGTTTATATATTATATTTACATTCTACGTTTATTTCTCTTTCTAACCGTTGTGTCTTTATGCCTGCAGGCCAATTTAAAGGCAGACTGGACCATTAAACCTCTTCATCAAAGATGTAACGAGATGAGCAAAATTATAGATGATTTCCCTGCAAAGGTATGGTTCTCTTCATTTAATACATGCAAGAATTGTATTTATTAGTACATTTATGATTAATGTTATTATTTACAGTGCTGTGATACACTTTATAGCCTAAAATGGAGGACCCGTTGAGGCTTTATAACGTCCTTATTTTTGCACTCAACACAGGCAGCTTTTTGTTAGATTCATCTGAGAAATCTGATGAGGCAACTGCGCCATTGCCCATGTATTAAGATATTAAACGCAGTCATCTGCTTGGCACATGTGGCACTGGAACAGCTGCTGTCCTGCTGGTGCCGCTTTCCTCTCACCTTGACTCAACTCTATGCGGTCTGAATGAATGATGTTTGTTTAGTGCTGAAGATTAATTTGAGCATTTGTGCTGGCCAACATGCCTGTTCTCTTGCTTCGTTTGTCTTGTGAGGCCCATGTTTACTTGGATTGCTTAGAGTATGGCATGCATGTGCCCCTGATCTTTGTATCAAAAAAATGAATAAAGTCTGGTTTGTGTTTATATGGCATATGTTTGATTAGGAGCTGCATGCAATCTTTCCCTGGTTGGTGGAGAGTGTGTTTGGGAGCCTGGATGGAATCCTTAGTGGCTGGAACCTGCGGTATCTGCAGGCTCGCATGGCAGAGTACAACATTGCCGTGGACTTCCTGGGCCCAAGGTTCTTTTTATTTGGTTTATTTTGTATTATTCAGTATTTTTGTATTTGTATATGTGACTAGTATTACCACTGTTTTTCAGAGTACAAATCTGATATATACTACCATTCAAAATTATTATTATTATTATTTATTTTATTTATTTTTAAATGCATGCTTTTATTAATGATGAGTTAAATTGACCAAAAGTGACATTAAAGACATTTGTAATGTTACAAAAGATTTCTATATCAAATAAATACTGTTCTTTTAAACTTTCTATTCATCTAAGAATCCTGAAAAAAACATGTGGCACTGAAGACTGGAGTAATGGCTGCTGAAAATTCAGCTTTGCAATCACAGGAATAAATTATATTGAAATATAAATATTTTAAGAATATTAAAATAGAGATATTTAAATTGTAGTAATATTTCACAATATATCTGTTTTTACTGTTTTCTTAAATAAAATAGTTGCAGCCTTGGTGAGCATAAGTGCTTTTTAACAATGTAAAAACTCTTACCGACCCAAACTTTTGAATGGTTGTGTAGATATTGCACTGTTGCTCTGTCTTCAACAGTGGTCCTATGATGAAATTGGTGTACAAACTACAAGCTGAGGAATACAAGTATGAGTTTCCAGTCAGTTATCTGCCAGTAAGTGTATTCATTTAGGTTTTGGTGCATCATCCCTGATTAATTTCCAAGTGGAAATGGCATTATTAACCGTGTCTACATTAATTTTGTATTTTGTTTGCACAGGGTCCTATAAAGTCGTCCATTCAGGCTGGGGTTCTGCCCGACTGCCCTCTGTTTCACAATAAAATCCAGTTCCCCATGTCAGGCCTTCTATTGCTCAGTACGTCTTGGCTCTTTACACCCTAACTTTTATATTATGCTATAAATTGTATTATATAACTTATTATAACTGTTACAAGGGTGTTTCATCACTGTCTTTCTCTCACATATCTGTTTTTAATTTTTCGCAGATCCTTTTGAATATTATATGTTCAACTTTGCCTCCAGTCTCATTGCACCAAAGGTTCTGGTCACTTAATTTTCAAACCCTAATGGTTATTTAACAGAATTACAGGATTTTATTGGCTCATTATAAGTTAATTTAAATGTTGTTTAATAGCCTTTTCAGAACTACCCTCCAGGGCAGCATGGGAGTTGCTCAGATAGCGCATACTTTGTGCTTGTCGACACCTACCTCAAGTACTTTCTCCCTACAGAGGGCAATGTGCCTCCATCACCTTTCTCAGACACCATGGGAACCGTGGCTTCTCCTGCTCCAAGGTATCATGGTGTCATTTAAAAGAACCTTTTCTCAGCAAATAAGCTCCAGTTTTATATGGTTTTATATTCTTCCTGTCCCAGGTCTCCCAGTGTGCCTTATGTTGGATATGGTGGTCACAGCACCAGTTTGTTGAAGCGTCATATTACACATCAGCCCTCAGTCAACGCTGACCCTGCCGCTCAAGAGATCTGGAGGTCAGAGACACTTCTGCAGGTAGGAACAGATTAGGGCTGAAACGATTCCTCGAATACCTCGAGTAACTCGAATACAACAAATCAAGGCAAATTATTTTACCTACTGGCGGTTTTAATTTAACATTTAAAGGGGTCATATGATGTTGCTAAAAATAACATTATTTTGTGTATTTGGTGTAATGAAATGTGTTTATGTGGTTTAAGGTTCCAAAAACACATTATTTTCCACATACTGTACATTATTGTTTCTCCTCTATGCCCCGCCTTTCTGAAACGCGTCGATTTTTACAAAGCTCATCGGTCTGAAAAGCGAAGTTATAATGTTAATATGTTGAATGTTTTATAATCGGACATTGGCGTTCGCGATCGTCTGATGTGTAAACGTATCAAGCTGTAAATAAGTGATGCATCGACAGACATATACGCGCGTCCTTTCTTATCTTATCATCTTCTGGTAATTGCTAACAACTATTTTAATTTTAGTTTAGGACTGTGGCTGCATCACTCGCATAATTGCTCAAGAAAGGCACACGTGTCGTTCAGTTTTGAGTTCGTTGGAAAATCATACTGAGTAAGTGCACAGTATAGTAATTGTACTTTTATTATGCCTAGACTATATGGTAATATTATGTGTGGTTGATAGTGTTAAAATGTATGCCCTGCCACTGAGCCACAGGAACTCTGAGCACTTAAGAGCTTGTAACACTCCAAAGAGAAAGGAAAGATTTTAATCGCATCATATGACCCCTTTAAAGTATCTTTATTGTAATTGTAATTGTATTGTAAATATCAGTATTCAATGTTTCACGTTTAAAATAACAAAATATTATTTATTCATTTGTAACTGCAGGTTAAATGCAATGCATTCATGTCCCTCTGAGCTGAATTAAAAAGTGTGTAAATAGACCTACATCTAAATGCCTTTTCGGATGCAGCTTTTGTGTTCCTCTGCATTGCAAAGATGAATTTTGATACTGATATCATTTGTTTGGTAACAGCCCAAATGTCGTATTATTCTAATTGACTGATTAAATGTAAGAATTTGACTCAAAAGATGATTCACACTTTTAGAAAAAAAGGCTTTATAAATGTAAAAATGCCCATAAAATGTAAAAATCAATTTGAACTTATTGGAACAGATTAATTTCTATTCTGCATTGCAAAGATTCATTTTGTTGATACTGATATCAGTTGTTTGGTAACAGCCCAAATGTCTGTTATTCTAATTGACTGATTAAATGTAAGAATTTGACTCAAAAGATGATTCACACTTTTAGAAAAAAAGGCTTTATAAATGTAAAAATGCCCATAAAATGTAAAAATCAATTTGAACTTATTGGAACAGATTAATTTCTATTCACTGCTGTGAACTGACCAGCACACAGAATATGAAGGATATCAAAAACAAGTTTTACACACACTCACACACACCAGTACGTATAGGGACATTTAAGAGGTTTATTCTCCAAATAACTAATTTCATGTTGCAGAAAAATGTGTTTAGAAATTGTGTATGGACTCTTGTTCCAAGTTACCTTCCTGTCCACTGATTTTTGCCTCTTACAAAAGCCACACTTTAGTTAGGCTGAAACTTGAAAGTTAAGTTGCACGACAAATGCAATGTTTAGGTATTATTATTATTTTTATTACTAATATTTTGATTTATGCCTTAGTTTTAGTTTGTACCGTTTACCTTTTTTAAAGTAATGTGAAATAGATTTTTGTATTTATTTATTTATTGTGTTTTTTTATATTTATTTTTTTTATTGATGTATTTGTATTTGCATTTTGAATGTAATTTGCCAATTAAATGCATTAAATGGTTTTAGTTTTCACGGTTATTAATGTATGCAATTTCAGCAATAAAAAATTAAAATTTTTCTAAAAAGAAAACAAATTAGTTGTTTATTTTAAGAGACCTATCTTATTATCTCTTGTATATTTAGTATTGCTCTTTAATAAAGAAAAATTACTTCTTATCCGATTAATCGATGGAATAATCTGTAGAATACTCGATTACTAAAATAATCGATAGCTGCAGCCCTAGAACAGATGTTAACTATTCTTAATTGTCATTCGTGATGAGTTTACTTCATGTTTTGGCATGAACTTCATGGTTGTGTGTTTCTAAAGGTGTTTGTGGAGATGTGGCTCCATCACTATTCTCTGGAGATGTACCAGAAGCTGCAGTCTCCTCAGGTGAAGGTAAGAATGTGATCCGGGCCCTCAGACCTACACACTCCCTTCCTCCTCTGCACACGGCTGGCTGGCTCCAACCCTTCACCCCCGCACTGCATAGGGACTGCTGCACGACACCCACCCTGACTTATGCACTTCCTCTCCCTCTGTGAATGACACACATGTGCTATGTCTACAAATATACCCTTTGTCATTCATAGCTAGAGTGTCAATATTTGCATTTTTGCATTAAGCTTTTTGTGATGGGAATTGAAAATATTGGAATTTGATTTTAGAACTATGGTAATAGGCCTCAATGTATGGCTAACAGATATAGTCTAAAAACTACAAAGTTTTGCCCTTTAAAGCTGAATCTGAACTAGTCCTTCACATTTCAACAAATGTGTTATTGCTAGTGCTGTTACACTGCTAATGTTCTGTATTTGACATAAAATGAATTGAATTTTTTTAATCACATTTTAAGCTATTATTGCTTGAATCAACATGAAATAACTATAACTATTTCTGAGGTATTAGTAGTCATTTTAAAATTATTGTTCATATAAAATATTTTGATAAATAAGTCAGTCATTGCAGTTGTCCCAGCTTATTTCATTTTTTTTTTTAATTTTGTTGCAAAATTTAATTTTCTTGTGCAATACATGAATATAACATAAAACGGTTCGGTACGAATACGTGTACCGTTACACCCCTAATATATATATATATATATATATATTTCTGCTTCCGTTCTAAAAGAAATACCTGAAAACCATGTTTTTTTTTTAGTTTGTTTTTTTATTACCTTATTATGAATATAATTTTGGGAGTTTTCTTACTAATCCAGTTATCATCTTAATTTCAGATTGTGCAAGCTCTTGATTTTAAATGTTAACCGAACATTAATGTCTTCTGTAGCTGGTTTTGGGTACTTCATCATCCTCTCTATCCAGTGCTAACGCATTTTAACCATATTGCTGGTGTATTTCATGTGAATTTGGTCATCTTGAAGTTTATTGAGGCCCCCTAGTGGTTTCAGACCCCTGCAGTTGAGAACTATTTGTGTAGAACATGAATTTCATGAATTTGCCATGAATTTTTATTTCCTCTGTGCTCAAGGACTTACAGTTCAAATCGACCCAATGTCATATGATTGCTAAACATAGAAGGGGATAAAAGAGAAATGCAGCTCTTTAATTCACATTTATTTTGTTCTCTGTTGTTTGATGATTTGGGCGGAATAAGCATAATACACACTGGGCATGTGATTGAAGTGGTCGAGTTATTGCTTAATGTTTGAGTCTGCATGATGCAGCCCGCTGGCTCCTTGATATGTCTTCTGTCTTTGTTCTTTGGCTGTGGGGTGTATGTAAGCTTTTGGTGTCTCTGGCTTCCGAGTCTATTTCCCTGTCCGTGTGTTATTTACAGTCAGTATATCAGTGGAAGTCTCCCTCCAGTCAGCCCAGAGCATATTAAGTCTGGCATCGTTTATTTAACATATTTGTGGTGGAGATTATGAACTGGAAGTCACCAGTTTACTGAGAATTAGAGAAATAGTTCACCCAAAAAATGAAAAATTCAATCATTATTTAATCACCCTCATGTTATTCCGAAGATTTATGCCGGTATTTTATTTTAACACCAAAAAAAGAACTTTTCATTTAATATAACAATTTTAACATATTTATATAAAATATCCATATTATGAACATTATCTGTAATAGTGTAATGATTTGGAATGAAATGAGGATGAGTAAACAATTTTTGGGGGGTGAACTGTTAAATTCTAGGGATGAAAATTAAAACCATTTCCATGGACTGAATTTATTTAGCAAACATCAGTAATTTGAGAGAAGAAAAAAAAAGTAAATTGGTGACTGCTATCAGTGTGTTTCATGGTGAAGACATTAGATGCAGTGTCTCCTTTTCTGCTTTTATAAGCTCCATTTGGTTTTATTTGAAATCATAGAGATTAGATAAAACTAAAGCCGAAGTTAATATAACATACTTCATCAAACAGACAATTCTCTTGTGAATCAAGGGCCAGATTAAAAATTATGTTCCTCGGTTGCCTTGACTACGTTTTCCAGGCTTCCTGAGGCAATCCAATTCTACAGTTTTCTGTAGTTTATACTCTAGTTAGCATCATTCCAAAATTAGTTTTGCTTTATAAAATGTCAGTAACAGAAAAGCAGTTAGACACCCATTTTCTCTGTAATTTTTTTAAGAATATATCCTTTGGCGATATTTCAGTTAGAAAATCAAACCATGTCACATTACACTAGAGTTTGCGATTTTTGCGAAAAGGACAACTGCATCATCTTCATATTCATTGCATTTCTCTCTTGTGGTCAATATCGATTTGTCTCTTTTCTTTCCCTTTGTACACCCCCATTTCGGTCCCGATGTCCAACTATTTTTCTTGGATTGCACTCTGTCCTTTTTTCCTTTCTATTCTCATGTTCACTGCCCTGCTCCCCTCTCCCCTTTTCTTCCTTTCCTTCCCCCACTGTTATGGCGTTATTTTAATGACAAATGTCGAGAGCGCATTATTGTAGCACGAAAGCACAAATATAATGCGCGAGCGCGAATCTCTCCGCTCACGCGCGGATTTCCTTTGCTCTCGCACAAAACCGGACGCTCGCGCTCAGATACACGCTGCTCTCGCCCAGAGAGTGTGCAAACAAAGTAGCTACAATAACAAGTTTGTTAAAACAACCATACAAAATCAAGGAAAGGCCCTGCACAAATCTGTTTTGAGACTACTTTTTAAAAGTGCATAATGATAACTTTTGACAACGTTTAATTCAGGTGCGAAAATAATTAATATCTATAGTGCATGAGCACAGAGAGATTTGAGAGTGCACAGGACACCGTTTGAGTGAGAGGAGAGACACGTTTTAAGCGCGCGCACTCTCTCTGGGCAAGAGCAGCATGTATCTGAGCGCACGTGTCCGGTTTTGTGCGAGAGCAAAGGAAATCCGTGCGAGAGCGGAGAGATTCGCGCTCGCGCAATATATTAATGTGCTTTCGCGCTACAATAATGCGCTCTCGACATTTGTAATTAAAATAACGCCATACACTGTGTTCCTGTCTTCCCTCTCCCCTCCCCTCCCCTCCACCCGTTTGTGATGGGTCCTTCAGCTGGCGTTGTTGCAGTACCGCCTCAGTATGTCCAGCATGCTGTGCCAACCCCCCGCCCCACCAGGCTCTGGGACCCTCCACACATACCAAGTACTTTTACCTTTTCATTCAGTTCCACGGGCTTCCTGGAGGTAACCTAAGATTAGATAGGAGTTAGACTAGGGGTTGATTTTAACATTAATGGTTTAGGCCAGTCTTAAGTTGGGAGATTTGGTCTGATTATAATGTGTGATTGAATTTATGTGACTAATAATTAGTCTTGTGATTTACTAAATTATTAGAATATATTGTGATGTTCAGAGCTTGTAGTGAGAAATGCGTCTCTTTTTTTTAAAGCATGTCTTTTTTTATGGAGATTTTAACATTTTATTTGATTTGCTATTTTTATTTATCTGTATCTTTTTGGGTTGTTTGTTCTTGTGCCTTCGACTATGCGAACACTACTACATTACACAGAATATCCAAATTGCTCAGACATCTTTTGTTTTATTGTTTTCAAAAATACCTTGTTTCAACTATATATGTGAAACCCTAAGTAAGATTGTTTTGATAACGTATTTCACTGTGGATGCAATGTAAGGTGTTGTTGTCAGTCAGTATATGCTGCCTGTTTACACCTGGTATTGTCATCCATTTCAGATGATCCCATCAAAAGTGGATAGACGAGACGGATGACATTTACACCTCGTAGTAACAGACGTCATGAATGCGTTTAGTGTGGCCACTTCTGGGTTTTTTTTTTTCTTCTTTCTTTTGTGAGATTTTTTTTTTAACCAGTTTATGAAATTAAGAACATTGAGAATTACCAGTACTACTCTATAGAAATCAATGGATTTAATCAAGCTCTGTAAATGAACCTCTCTGTTACTGCATGTAAATGTCAGACAAACTGGTTAATACCAGGTAGAAATGGGTTCTCAGATGGTAAAAATCTGACCTGTGTTTGGATGATGTCTTAGGAGCCCTTCATGCCTTCGGAGGAGCACGTCCTTGTTGTGCGTCTTCTGGTCAAGCATCTACACGCCTTTTCCAGCAGTCTGAAGCAGGAGTCGATCTTCTCCTCACCCTCTACCCACTCCCACAGCAGTCCTCTGGAAGAGCTGAAGCGGTGGGTTTTTACAGCCTGCAAGCCTCTCAACTCATCCAGATAATCAGGCTATAGAACTAAAACATCTGTAAATCTAAGCTGGAATGTCATAAAGAGGAGCTATTCGCCCGATCAGGGGCTGGGGACTTGATTGAGCTGTCTTCTGTTTTACTGCTCTGTCAATAAGCCTCCACTCTCTGTCTTTCTTAGTGTGGTGGTACAGAGGTTTGTTCAGCAAAAGCTGTATGTCTTCCTACAACACTGCTTTGGTCACTGGCCTTTGGACGCCTCATTCAGAGCGGTAAATGTCTTTGAGTGCACACTGATGTTTGGAGCCTACTTTTATACATTTTCAGTAAACATTATGCACTGTTCAAAACGTAGTGAAGGCTATGATGCTAAATGGATGTATTTTAAAGTAATATGTTTTTGTCGTTTAGGTACTAGAGACATGGCTTAGTTACATCCAGCCCTGGAGATACACTGGAGAAAAAAACAACACACAAGCAGACGGACAAAACAGAACTGTTCCCGATAAATGGTATTTTATATATTGGGTGCTTGTTAAAAGATTACATACACTACTGTTAAAAAGTTTGGGGTTTGGGGTGAGATATATATAGAAATGATTCAACTTTATTGTTGAAACAAATTTAAGTTAAAATGGACGACGGATTGGAAGGAAACGAGGAAGAAAGGTTTTTTAATTTGCTCGCTAAACGAAGAGGAAAACTTGGAGCTCTTACACGGAAGCAGAATTAAATCAATAACCTCATCGAAGCTGGTGAAAATAAGGAAACAGTTAATGTTCAAGTTGAAAAGTTTAATTGTATTTTGGCGGTACCGGCCCCTAATTGTTGTCTTGCGATCAATTACAGTGATATATCATAAGTAGTCGTGATCAAATGTTTACAATCAACATACATTATTTATGGTTCATAACCACAGCCAGTACATAGAGTTCATTGCAGTTTTACTATTTTATTCCAAAAGCTCATTAATATAATGTCCATATAGTTTTTCCCTTTTTCTTTAAAGGTAGAAAGTTGCGCGTGCATACTTCAGCACAATCAAGGATGCATTATATTGATCAAAAGTGACAGTACAAACATTTAAAATTTGACAAAAGGTTTCTATTTCAAATAAATGCTGTTAAAATTTAAATGATTTTTTTTATTGTGCTGCATTGGTTAACACACACACACACACACACATA
>NW_015539874.1:172395-174130 GCF_001515605.1 Sinocyclocheilus anshuiensis
TATATATATATGTATATATATATATATATAAATATATATAAATAAAACATTTGAATGGTAGTGTACATCAAATGTTGTTTCACAGAGAGCATTGAACGTGTTTTGGCAGTTTGTGACGTTCAGATCAGTGCTTACCAACTGGGTCTTTGTCATTTACAGGGCCTCATTTGTGCAGGAGAATCTGCTTGTGTACACAAAGCTTTTCCAGGGCTTCTTGAATCGAGCCATGCGCACAGACTTGGTCAATGCCAAAAGCGCCCTGATGGTCTTTAGGGTCGCCAAAGTCTTTGTTCAACCAAACCTGTCAGAGATGATCCAGAAGGGTATGTGAGAAAGATTTTATTATGATATGATATATTGCTTTATTATGAGCAAATCATTGAGAATTTGTATCTCCAGCTGAGCAGTTGTTCTTGGAGCCAGAGCATGCCATCCTGCAACGACAGAACCGTGTTTTCCTGACACCTTCACATGGTGGCAGCTTCCTTTCTTCCCGCCAGCCAATGGGGACAGACAGCGTCTTCAAAGTCAAAAGTCATGTTTACAGCCTGGAAGGGCAGGACTGCCAGTACAACCTGATGTTTGGTCCTGATCTACGGAAGAATGTAAGCTGACAATTAATGCTAGTTCTAATTAGTGCTAAAATCAATGTTGGATGCATGTGATGAGCAGTCATGTGATCATGAATGGTGTGAAAACAGATAAGGATATTATAGACCATGATTCCTTCTGTCAATTCCAGGTGCTAAAGCTCATCCAGATTATCGCCCAAGCCCGACAGACGGCTAAACGGATATCGGATCATTCCACGGAAATGGCTGCAAACAACTCTTTTCTCTCATGGTTTAGCGTTGGCTCCTCGGATCATAACAACACCTTTAACGGAGGAGAGATGGATGATATGGGAGAGGGTGTGAAGAAAACCCATGAGTTCCTGGACAAAGCACTGGACTACCTCTGTCAGATATTCCGGGTCAGTCTATAACTGCTTTTATTAAAGATATGTGTCATAAGCTACCGTTCAAAAGTTTGGGGTCGGTTAAAATTTCTTAAAGGGGTGGTTCACTCTTTTTTTTTTCTAGGCTTGATTGTGTTTATGGGGTGCAATCTAACATGTGTTAATGCTTTGTTTAAAAAAACAAAAAAAACAACAAAAAAAAACATTATTTTTCACATAATTTACCTTAATTCCACACCGCTCCGTCCCTTCTCTGAGAAACGGGCTGATCTTTTCCTGTTCTTAGGAAGCCCCGCCCTCAGAAATAGGCGATGGGCTCTGATTGGTTAACTAGCCCAGTGTGTTGTGATTGGCTAAACCGCCTCTAGTGCGCGTCTAACGTCCCACCCCTCACCTCAGCGGCATGTGCTCCGGTTGTATTGTAAACAACGGCGTCTTTAATATCGCTTATCAGTTTGAGCCTGATTGAGATGCAGAGGATATTATTGAAGAGGATCGTGCAGAACCTGTGCAAGCACGGCTTTTAATGGTAGGCCTATGTTTTTTGTTTGTTGTTGTCTCATACTTTTAGATATGCTGTTATTTGTAAATGCTACTGCTTATGTTAGCTTTTAATATATACGGTTTTATCCTGATTAAAGCGTTAATACAGTACAGCAACTGCACGTGCGTCCATGCATAACGCTTCTCATAGATATGTGAAAAGTGTATAATTGGAACAGTTCATTGTTGGAGCTGAGCTGAATGAGAGAGAGAGAGAGAGAGAGAGAGAGGGAG
>NW_015539874.1:176665-184067 GCF_001515605.1 Sinocyclocheilus anshuiensis
TTTAGAACATTGATTTTGAAACTTGTGAATCCATTAGAATCGTTAGAAGACAGAATCGCGATTCATATATGAATAGATTTTTACGTGCACCTCTAGTTTTCTCTTCCTCTTCTCTAAAGCAGGGCAGCATGGCCTCGCCCCTTTTGCTGCCTTTTCCCGAGGGCGGGGTTTATCTGGGTTTGTGATGTCACGAACCCAGAAAGTAACTCGTTGTAGTCCCTACCAGCTGTTTTTGTAGGCATTAAACTGCCAGAATTTTAAAAGACGATATCTCGTTTGCATTGAACTTTCAGCTTTTTAACTTTGCAGATAATGTTTAAGCTCAAACAGCAACATTTAGACACTAACGTTAAAAAAGTGAAATCGCAATCAACCACCCCTTTAAAATGCTTTTGAAAGTCTCTTAAGTTCACCAAAGATGCAATTATTTGATCAAAAATACAATACAAATAGTAATGCAATAAAAATAGTAATATATAAATAATTAAAAATAATTTTGTATTTTAATATATTTTAAAATGTAATTTATTCCTGTGATGGCAAAGCTAATTTTTCAGCAGCCATTACTTCCAGTCTTCAGTGTCACATGGTCCTTCAGAAATCATTCTAATGCTCATTATCATTAAACAGTTTTTTTTTTTTTCAGTATTCTTTGATGAACAGAAAGAACAGCATTTATTTGAAATAGAAACATTAGAAATGTCTTTACTAGGGCTAGGCTTTGACACAAATTTCACGATTCGATTCTCATTCACAAGCTTTTGATTCGATTCAATATCCATTCATTTGGATACATTTCAGGTACAGTACATGCCAAATTTTCAAAGAAAAATTATCTCTCAACTAATGCTGTAAAATATACATGAGAGTCAGTTGGTAATACATTACTATAATATTTAAGGTTAAAATTGACTGATTTGTTAAAATTACACTTAATGAAGTTTTTAAAATAATTAAGTTACAATTACATATTTCTACTTCAATTCGTTATTTTAAATATAAACATAATGGTGGATGTCATAAAAACTTGATGAATTTATTCAAACATTAAATATTGAAGAACCGTAAAATTTATAATGAATTTTATATGGTGCATATATTTAGTAAAACGACCCTCTCTACAGTTTATTTTCTGACTATTATGTTCACCATATGTTTTTTCTGAGGTAAATGTGACTTTACATGACATTGTTTACAAGACGTTTACAAGGCGTCTTTGCTGGCTGAAACACTGACTGAGCGATTACATGAGACAGGATACGGATTGTCACGTTGTACTCTTTCTTTTAACTTGCCTTCGGGTGTGTAGTCATGTTTTATTTTGTGCTGAAACTGGTATTAATGTGGAGGAGATGATCAGTTCACGTGCACCTCGCGCTGCTGCGTCTGTACAGCGATCTGTCACTCCACATTAAACAGCGCCAAAACGGCGTTTATTGTTTAAATGCTGTCTGCAATACAATGGACAGAATTTGAAATCTGAGACTTTGTTTCGTATTAAAAGTACCAAGGCACAATGCTTATTGTTATTGCGATATATTGGATGGGAAGTGCCCTTCAACGTTCCGTCCATTAACTGAAAACAGGCTAGACTAATCGATTCTTGGGATTTAAGAATCGATATCGTTCCGTAAAAATGAGAATCGATTAATATCGAGATATCGATATTTTTTTACTTTACTGTCACTTTTGATCAATTTAATGCATCTTTGCTGGATTCATTTTCTTTCAAAAAAAAATAAAAAATCTTTCAGATCAGTATTTGAATGTTAATGTATATTTTAATATACATAGTTCACTTCTTCACCTTTAATTTAGCTTCATGTTGTACAGTTGAATGCAGGGCAGCTGTCTCAGCTGATAGGCAATGTGGCATCTGTAGACGACGAAGGGGCATCTAAACAACTGCCAGACTGCATCCCGAGTGAAAATGGGCTTTTATTAACAGACCTGGGCAGGTTGCAGGTGAGTTTTAGTGTGGCGATCTTCTTCAACATATTCATTTTGTGAGTCATACCAATATTACTACAAATTTGATTTCATATTTTACAGATCATCAATGGTCTTCGCAGATTTGAAATCGAATATCAAGGAGATCCAGAGCTTCAGCCTATCAGGAGCTACGAAAATGCTTTTTTGGTTCGACTGATGTTCCAGATCTCGTCCTTTATTAATGCAAGAGTAAGAATATTGCTTAGCCTAGAGTTTCATCCAAAATTAAACTTCATTATGGTTATTAATGTATGTGTTGATGCAACAATGATGCACATGCATTTCACTTCAATCAAATGTGACCATATTGGTTGTGTCCTATAGTTTGGAGACCACATGGAGGCGCTGTGTTCTCGACAGGACCTCCTGGGCAGTACAGGACGACACTACTTGAGAAGTTCCTCAAAAGTGGCAGAGCAATGGCGGAAGAGTCCGGTGACGCGGCAGATGAGGGAACGTCCTCAGCGAGCCCGTCTCAGCCTGCGGGTGTTGGCCAGCTATCGCACCCTCCTCATCCTCCTCCTGCTCTACATGCTGTTTGCACTACTGTCATTCAGTGTTCTCTCCAGCACTGGACTCATTCTCATCATCAGCTTTCTATATGAGCTCCTGTTGAACTTTCTTCATGAAAAACTAAAGACTCAGTAAATAAAGATTCATGATGCCTTTTTTATATATATTTTTTTAAATGTCAATACTAAACTTCTAGCAACCTGTTCTCCAAGGTGCATGAAGGTTTTTATATACAGTATTTGCACTGCAAGTGTATTGGTACATTTAATGACAAAAATTGAATGGGGAATGTCATATCTAATGCACAGTGTTTTTTTTTTAATCTGTGAGTGGTGGTTAATCCAGTTTTTCAGTCATTAAATAAATTTATAATGGTGTATTTTTTTTTGCCAATGTGACTGTCAGAACAATCCAAAGTTTGCACTTAACTCATTAAAAGGACATAATGAATGTCTAATTTGTGTACTGGATTTAGATTGCTATAGAAACACGGATGTTTAACAGGTCTCCAGGTAATTTTACACTGAGTGAATTATTGAATTGACTTAAATCTGTTATATCCCAGCAATATTAGAGAAAGTAGTGCTGTTACCATAGCAGCCACTACAATATTAAAAGTTCCAGTGGGAGAGGAGGAGTGGACAGTCATTGTAAACAAATACGCGTGACAACGTGTTAAGGCAGGTTTAAGATTTCGGGTAAAACACGAGTTATGACGCAACTTGGTAGTTATGCGTCATCCGCAAGCAGACGCATGTGACGTTAAAGTATCAGTGCGTGAAGCGAGGGAAGCGAAATGGATGCGCGCGTCGCTTCACTGCAGAGGAATATTGACTTCTTACAAAAGCAGCACAGAGAAACTCTGGAGAAATTACACGGTGAAATAGATAGTTTAAAACGGGAAAATAAAGGTACATGTATGTTACATTTCCTTCTACATGTTACAGAAATAATGTTTGGGCCTTTTAATGAACGACACTAATGGGGCAATTAGTGTTAGTGTGCTTCTATTAGTTGCTAACTAGTGTGCAACTATTATATATTTTTGTTGTGTTTTATAGAACGTATTTGTCCGTGCGCTTACAACAAACTTTATCATTCTTATTGTATTTTACGTAATTTAATTGAAAATGTTATACGATTAATTAATGTTGCCTGTTTTGCTGTTATAAGCTCTCTGCTTGCTTAAATGTATCAGTTAGGGAATAGTTCAACCCATTCTGTTATCATTTACTCACACTCATGTTGTTAAAACCTGTAGGATTTTCTTTCTTTTGAAATACAAATGAAATGTTAGGCGGAATGACGGATCAGTCTCCATTCACTTTCACTGTAAGGGAAGTTGCAATGAAAGTGAATGGAGACTGAGGCTGTAATCATCTCTTTTTTTTCTGCGAAAGAAAGTCATGCAGGCTTGGAGCAACACGAGGTTGAGTGAATAATGACAGAATGTGCATTTTCAGGTTTATTGAGGACGGGCGCCTGCTGCCAAGTGTATCAGAGCTGAAACTGTAGTGCAGGTTGCCTGGTGACGTCGAGTTGCTGAATGAGGAAAATGAAAGAATGGCGTTTGAAACCTCTGTGGGTGGCAAAGTATCAGATTACACAGACAAACGTTTTTGGTGTTTTGTTTCTGACTGTCAAAAGATTGGGATACCAGATGTAATGGTATTTTGCTTACAACAACCTGGAAGGAATGCACAAGAATTACAGTTTTGCTGATGGTAGGGAAGAACGGGGCTAGTTGTCACAAATGCGATATTTGAGTCAGTTGAGTTTTAGCTCTTGGGTTAACATACATGTCAGGTTGGGTTAAGTTGTCAAATGTTTCATTAGTTGTAATTTTTGTACCGTTCATTACTGTTTTCAGTTGGACAAAACAATAATTTGTTATTTTGTTTGATATTTTCAGTTTCATTATTTTTTTATATACTTAAAAGCCATTAAATACACCATAAGGTATTTTTTTTATATTGATATGCTTTTGAAAATGCCATAATTTTAAAATATAAATCAGCATCTTTAAAAGTTTTCCCATTGTAACCGCTTATCCCATATGATGGGGCACATTGTCACAAAAAGTGACTGTGTCCTGTGCATAAGTTGAAATAGTTCATTAGGTTTCTGGCTGTCAATGCTTCAAGAAATTAAGCTAATGATTTTCAAAATAAACCTATTCTGAGAAATATTCAACAAAGTAATCATGACACATACATACATTAAATTCGATACATCATTAATTAAACATCATTCTCCATTGTGTATTTTTTATGTAATTGTGGTTACAGAGTTGCAGTATAAGCTGATAATGGACCTTCCAAAGTCGAGCAGTAAAGGTTGAGTGACACTTCTGATCTCTCACATCTTCTCAAACAAAACCACTGTACACAATACAGATATATTGGGACATGTTTAACTTGCACCAAAATTCCATGACAGGATCCAGCCGTAGAATCTGTAAGCACCACACAGAGAGCAACAAGTTCCAGAGAGACAGAAGGAACTATTTGGAACAGACTTTGGAGGAAACCTGCTCACCACAAGCCACAGAGATTAGGTGCTTACAAAACTGCATATAAGATATTATTATTATTTAATATTATTTTAATTAGTAATTATTTTATATAATTATTATTCAATAATATTATTATTATAAAGAAGAAAGGGGATACATAGATTAGTAACATTCTTCTCATACCTACAGCAGTCATTTACAGTGTAGAGAAACCAGATCAAATTCCCTCACAGCCGACAGAACAGAAGCTCCTTCAGAAGCCAAAGCAGGGTTCATCACTTCTCTACAGCCTCTGATGATCCAGTGTAGTCCATCTCGGGCTCCTCGACCTCCCAGCCTACAGGAATGTGAGGTCATCATACGCCAGCTGTACAACGCTAACAGCCTGCAGTCCCAGGAGGTGAGATCATATATTTCTTAATGTCTCTCAATATATTATGTAATCCATTTTAATTTGTCGCCTCTCAGATCCTACGCGTGAAAGCTGTTCTCAAAGATATCGTATTCAACAAGAAAATAACTGCAGAGAATTACATTTTGACAAAGGCTTATCTTGCTGATGGTAAAAGGTAACTTCTTCATCACTACATTCCATTTTCGCATCTCAGAAAGCCTGACAAGACAATGTCCCAGTTATTTCACCATTTCCTTTGAGTTTATATATATACACTGAACAAAATTATAAACGCAACACTTTTGTTTTTACCCCCATTTGTCATGAGCTGAACTCAAAGATCTAAGACTTTTTCTATGTACACAAAAGGCCTATTTCTCTCAAATATTGTTCACAAATCTGTCTAAATCTGTGTTAGTGAGCACTTCTCCTTTGCCGAGATAATCCATCCACCTCACAGGTGTGGCATATCAAGATGCTGATTAGACAGCATGATTATTGCACAGGTGTTAATTTTGTTCAGTGTATATACATACACACACCACTAGTCCCATTATTTTCCCATGATGATTTTAGATATTATTGTAAACATGAATAAATATAATTTTGTATAATTATTTACTTTAAATTACAAACACAAAAAAATACGATATACATACAGTGGTGTGAAAAAGTGTTGGCCCCCTTCCTGATTTCTTATTTTTTTGCATGTTTGTCACACGGTGTGATAACCCACAGTTTTAACAGGGGGGCAAACACTTCTTCACACAGGGCCATGTAGTTTTGGATTTTGTTTTCCCTTAATAATAAAAACCTTCATTTAAAAACAGCATGTTGTGTTTACTTGTGTTATCTTTGACTAATATTTAAATTTGTTTGATGATCTGAAACATTAAGTGTGACAAACATGCAAAAAAATAAGAAATCAGGAAGGGGGCCAACACTTTTTCGCACCACTGTACTTTAAAATTTATATATTACATTATGGAAAAAAAGTTTCTGAGAATGACTCTACAAAATTTTCTGAGATACAGTCATGGCCAAAAGTTTTGGCAGTGACATAAATTTTGTGTTTTGCAAAGTTTGCTGCTTCAGTATTTGTAGGTTTTTTTTTTCACATGTTTCTATCGTATACTGAAAAACAATGATAAGCATATCATAAGTTGGCTTTTATTGGCAAAAAATATATATTAATATTAATATATATGTCAATATTTACAGTGTTGACCCTTGTTATTCATATCCTCTGCAATTCGCTCTGGCATGCTGGATATTAGCTTCTGGGCCAAATCCTGACTGATGGCGATCCCGATCCAGAGTTGATCACAATTTGTGGGCTTCTGCTTGTCCACTCGCCTTTTGAGGACTGACCACAGGATCTGTATGTGATTGAGAGCCGGGGAGTTGCCTGGCTACGGATCCAAAATTTCAATGTAATGATCTTCGAGCCACTTCTTTATCACTCTTGCTTTGTGACATGGTGCTCCATCATGCTGGAAAATGCACAGATCATCACCAAATTGCTCATGGATCATTGGAAGAAGTCGCTCTTTGATACCATTCTTTATTCATGGAAGTGTTTTTGGGCAGAATTATAAGAGAGCCCACTCCCTTTGTTGAAAAGCAACCCCACACATGGATGGTCTCAGGATGCTTCACTGTTGGCACGTCCCAGGACTCATGGTAGCATTCACCTTTTCTCTTCCGAACAATCGACTTTCCAGATGTCCCAAACAGTCGGAAGAGAGCTTCATCAGAGAAAATAACTTAGCACCAGTCTTCTGCTGTCCAATCCTTGTACTTCCTGCAGAATTTGTCTGTCCTTGATACGCTTTTCCTTGGAGAGAAGTGGCCTCTTTGCTGCCCTTCTTGATACCAGGCCGTTGTCCAAAAGTCTTAGCCTCACTGTCCTTGCAGATGCTCTCACACCAACCTACTGCCATTCCTGAGCAAGCTCTGCACTGCTGGTGACACGATTCCGTAGCTGA
>NW_015539874.1:184127-184479 GCF_001515605.1 Sinocyclocheilus anshuiensis
ATCTAGAAACAATGTGAATGAACACCACAACAGCTTAAGCAGCAAACTTTGCAAAACACAAAATTTATGTCACTGCCACAACTTTTGGCCACGACTGTATATCCCGATGGCTTTTAACCCTTTACCTTAATTTTTTTTGGCAGAGCTGACGAATCAGACACATTTCCTCAGCTTTCTCTCCAAACACTGCCTAAAGAACTGTAAGTCATTGCTTGTAAATATCTGTATATGATATATATATATATTTATTTATTTTGTTTCCAAGCTGCCTGACATAAACGGTTCAGCTTTGGAGATATCAACCTTTGTTCTGTTACTACTTGAACAGACCCATGTCTCAGGCTAGTCAAGC
>NW_015539874.1:185200-198751 GCF_001515605.1 Sinocyclocheilus anshuiensis
TCCCGACCAGGGGCCGAGTGGAGCCAATCACAGCACACACTGGCCCAGCTAACCAATCACAGCACATTTCGTATTTCAGAAGGCGGGCCTTCATTTGATACAGGAACTATTCGAGCCATTCATGCCAGACTGGGGAGAGAGGTGTTGTAATAATGTATTCAAATATGTGAAAAATAATGTGTTTTTCGAACAACCTAGTATGAGAGCAATTTTATAACGAGAAATTTATAATAGACATTATCATTCAAAAGTTTTTGATCATTAAGATTATTATACTTTCATTCAGCAATGACACATTTTATCAAGTGACAGTAAAGACATTTACAGTGTTACAAAAGATTTCTATTTCAGCTAAATGCTGTTCTTTAAGGTTTTATAAGGATTCTTTGAATAAAAACTTTAAAAGGAATACTTAAAAATCAGTTTATACAAAAATAATACAAAACTCAACTGCTTTCAACATGAATGATAATAATAAGAAATGTTTCTCAAGCATCAAATCAGCATATTAGAATCATTTCTGAAGGATCATGTGACACTGAAGACTAGTGAAAATTCAGCTTTGTCAAAGCAATAAATTACATTTCAAAATATAGCGAAATGGAAGTTATTTTAAATTGTAATAATAATTTCACAATATTGCCGTTTTTCTGTTTTTTTTATGAAATAAAAGAAACGTTCAAAAACATCTGAAAGGTACTGTTCATTATATACCACAAAAGCAATGCACTGATGATTCACTGAGGAAGATAACTGACATAAATGAGAGAAAATATATATTTTTTTCGGCTGTTGATCTTACGTGATTGGGGGTCCATGAATTGCTGTCATAGCAGGAGCAAACGTGCGGTAAAGTGAATGGTTGAAAACTGGGGAGCGGATGTTGGCCAAGACAGCATCCAGCAGCGGCTGGCATAGGTATTGCTTTTTAGTACAGGGCACTGGAGGAGGGGGAGGAGTCGGCTGCAAACCAAAGTCAGTCATCATTGTAGAAACTGGCTGAACAATGCAACTTAACTTTGACTCCCTATCTTGAAATGAAAGTTACTTACCACTGCCATGTCATTCTTTAGTTTCTCCAATGCTATTTCACACTTCTGTAATGTTTTAAGTGGACATCTAGTGGAGGACAGCAATAACCTTAACCACAAGCCAAAGATCTGACACTGAGACAATGTTCAACATGTCTGCTTTCTTACCTTGTGTTGGGGTCAGTCAAAATATTGAGCAAACTTTTCATTTTGCTCAAATCCTTCTTCCTATCTGTAAAGACCAAACATAAACCATGATCTTTAAGATCAAATGGGGGAGAAAAAAAAAATCAGCATCAAGAGAAAAAGACTCCAGTACCTTCATTTTTGTCTATTTTGTTAATCATCCTGCGTAGTGGCTCAATATATTTTGACAGCTGCTTCAGTTTGTCCATGTAAAGCTGGTCCTCAGATTGTGAGGCCCCCGCTGGGCTCATCACTGAGCCTGGATTGCCTGTAATCCGAAAAATCAATCAAATAATTATGGTCGCAACAAAATTAAAATTCTGGCCATCTCTGATAAGCAGATAATTATTTTTATGTCATGGCCGATAACCAATAAATGGCAAAAATGTTTACTTGAAGAAAAAAATAATAAAAACTAAAATCATTCATTTTAAATGCTACAACTGAATTTAGGCATCACAAAATTATAATGTGAAGTTTCACTTTGAGATTTGCTAAAAAAAATTACATTTAAGAGTGTTATTAAATTGATCAGTTTTTAAAGATTAACTTTAAGGCCCTGTCCACACGAACGCGGTTATTTTTACAATCGCAGCTTTTTCTATGCGGTTTGGCCGTTCGTCCACACGCAAACGCAGCACCAGTTCACTGAAACCGAACATTTTTGAAAACGCCTGCCAGGGTGAAGATTTTCAAAAACTCCGGAGTTTTTGGCTTGTGACATCAGAGCATGCGCTGTTATATCCGCCTACTGGAGACTTTTTCAGGCTTCTGATTGGCCAACATGGCTTTACGGTTGAGATTACATCGCCACCTGTTGGTTTGGCAGGCTCTTGACAGTGCTTCATAGCATGCGTTTGCGTTTTCATGTGGACAGAGATTTTTTTAAAAACGGAAGAAGGAAAAACTCAGTTTATAAAAATACCCGTGTACGTGTGGACATGGACTTAGTGAGAAATAGATGAAGGAAATATAAAGTCAAAATGTAAAAAAACAAGTATGCACAATAATTATTATATTATTATTATTATTATTATATTATTACTATTTTATTATTATATCAACTAATATATAATATTATATATATATTGTGTGTGTGTGTGTATATTTCATCCCAATAATGAATCATTATTCTGAATCAAAATTTTTTTTTACAAGAAATATAACAAGAAAGCTGTTCTGTACCTGGTGTGTTGAGGGGTCCAGGGGAAGGTACCTGCAGGGGGTAACTCTGGGGGGTGCGTGAAGATGCAGGACTATGGGATGGCTGAGGAGAGGGACTGGGTTGGAAACCTCCCGGAGAAGGGGTCGGACCAGAGCTGGAAGGAAAAAGGTTTACTTAACCATTTGTAGTTGTCAATAAATAGTAGAAAAACTAAACTATTTCAGTATACCCGACAGAGTTGGGCTGAGAGGAAGGAGGCTGGGGGGACGGTTGAGGCTGGGAGGGAGGTGGCATCGGCTGGGGCGTCTGCACCTGAACTGGGGAGGGTGATGACATCATTTGCTGACCCTTTGGAGAGAAGTTAAATGAAAACAGGTTCAAAGTAACCACACGAGTGGAGGAAAGCTGGCACTGCACTGGTGAAGCCAGTTATCTAGAGATAACAGACATGCATGCGGTCAAGATCAGCTTGCTTTGACTGTACAGCACCAGTAGATGGCGCTATATAACCAGTAGATGGTTGCTTCCTATTAGCTTCCTAGCATGTCACTTTGAGAGAATAACAAACTCCAGTCCACTTACCTGTGCCACACACTTTTCATTTAAATTTTACACTGCCTAAGTGCTTCTGGGTCATTTCTGACTAATTGTTTCTGATTGTGAAACTAGTGGGGGGTAAAGAGAGGCAGATGAGTGTGGATTATGGACAGCCTTCGCTCTAGTGGAAAGCCACAGATGTACGCACCCACTGGGTTGCAGCGCTGACACCCAGCACTCAGCCCTACGGTAAATACCTGTGGCATTTGCTGTCCTCCAATGGCAACGGGGTTTTGAGGAATGGCAGAGTTCGGGGTGGCGCGGGGCAACCGGGGTGGAATTTGCATCCCAGGACGGGGCATCATCTTTGAGGAGGACAGAGGGGACAACAGACATGTCACAAGCAAAACAATAAATGCAGTGCATCAGCGGACATGAGGAAGCACATGCAAGAATGCAAACAGAAACAGATTCGACAGGTCTGCAAGCACAGATGCACATACTGTCACATTCAATTATGCAAAACAAGGCTCTCCAGAAATAAAGATGTGGCAGTGAGCTTCCTCTCATTTCTCTCGAACATGTAAAAGAATATCCTGGCTTCAATACAAGTTAAGCTCAATTGACAGCATTTGTGACTACAAAAATTTATTTTTGACTTACAACAGAAGTGAATGGGGCCAATCGATTACAATACTAAAGCCAAATGTAAGATATTAACATAGTGTGAAAAAAAGTTGCTTGCTTATGTTTAGGTGTAACTTTACCCAGAAAAGTAACACCTAAAATGGTTGTAAAAACGACAAGAATAACTTTACAGCTCAAATAACACAGGTTTTAACAGAATAATTAATTTAAGTGCTTTCACAGAATTATAGGTTTCACATTTTTGCTTTTAAATACTCCAAAAAAGGCCCACATTTACTTTTGCTGTAAAAGGCTCACGATAACTAGTTGAAATTATTTTTTGTGATAACCAAAATGATGCCAATTGAGCTTAGATTATATTGAACCTGGAATGTTCCTTTAACAACACTGGTTGTCAAGACCAGGCAAGCCACAGGCCAATGGATTTCATGCCATCTTTTCATGTACCAGAACCATGCAAGGCAAGAAAAGATGCAATGGGTCCTTATGCATCTCCAACAACAAGCCTTTTGACTGTAAATTAAAGCTGTAGTTGAGCTTGCCATCTAATGGCTTTCAGAGCGGTCAAACGACGTGTGGTTGCTATGCAACTATCAATACCGTCCTTCAAATATATTTAGAAAATCCTTTAAAAGGCCCAAAGGACAATATTAGAGTATGTTACCAATCATTGCAAACTATTTACACAGCTTTGTGTAGGCTAACCTAAAAAGGAATGCATTTCTTGTCAGGTGCATGCAGAAAGTGCTTGTGGGCTCAAAATAGCAAGCATGCAGTCAGGCTGTTAGCTGCACATACACACAAAATGCAAATGAGATTTAAAACTAACGCTACTCAAACAAACTGACTGCTCTGTTGGATTTCACAGCTCTGCAATAGAATACAGATTTCCATCTCTTGATTTAGAATAAACTATGGCCACACATATGGGACAAGGTGAATGAAAGCAACATGAAGCAAAATGTTATCATCCGCCGAATGCTCACAGATGGGAGGGTTACCCTTGAGGGAGAGATCTGACTAAATGTGTTTGAGAAAGTAAGACAGGCCACTAGTTTAGCTTATTTATATATATATATATATATATACCTGCTAATGGCAAGTGCTAACAAAAATAGCATAAATATCCTCCAGAACGCATTTGTAGCAAGAAGTGTTGGGACATTTATTAAGTAAGATTAGCTGTAGAACTAACTACCCTTTCAAGCAGTGAGATTTTTTTCAGAATCAGTATCAACCTGTATATTTTACACACATGCACACATACATACAGACACATATATATATATATATATATATATATATATATATAGGGGTCAAAGATGAGACATCCCATTTTGATGTCCACATCAAATTAAGTTTATAAAAATGATTTTATATATTCATATTAAAAGAATAAAAGAAAAGGCGAAACTAAATATTATTTATTAGTATTTTAATTTTAAATTATTAAAAACTTCTTGAGTTTTTGGGTAAATTCTAGTGGTTTGAAGGGTAGTGGCAAAAATTGGTAAAGCTTTAAAATTACAATTCATTAGTTTTTGAGGGCTGCACTGTGATGCTTAAAGAGTATTTTAATGTCATCTAATATATATATAGACCAGAGAATAATGAAGCTCACCACTGTGGCCCACAACTTAACCTCTTGTTGACAAAAATAATATTGATGTATAATCCTTCTGTTGTTAATAGGACATGTGCATTACACTACGGCCCATCACCAGGCAAGGAATAAAGAGTTTTGACATCCAAAAGAAATTCAAGTGTTGATTTTGGTTGCATGCAATCACTCCACCACGCTCAGTCTCTTATCTCAATCCTCACCACGGCTTGCACTGGGCTTACCTGGCCAGGGACTGCGCTGAGCTGGCCTGCCTGCTGGACCTGTTGAACCTGCTGCTGTTGCTGCTGCTTTTGTTGTTGTTGTTGTTGTTGCTGCTGCTGCTGCAATACTCTTGCCTGCTTGTATAAACGCAAGCAAACAGGAAGGTATAAAAAGACACTGAGACTACAAGGTATAATATGCATCTCATCTGACCACATCAATCAAGACAGATGTCAATAATCAAAAAGTGTTTATTATCAATCATTTTGCATTATGATTGCATTCTGCTATGGCAGTTGAGTTTACCTGCATTACCTGCTGGAGTTTCAGATGTTGCTGCTGTTGTTGGCTGAGTGAGCTGATGGGTTGATGCTGTCCGGGAACCATTTGTGCTAATGACTGGGGCACCATGACTTGCTGCTGCTGTGAGTGAGGGGGCATCTGACCTGCCACTCCCTGAGCCTGTACCTGGGCTTGACCTTGAGCTTGGACCTGAGCCTGAACCTGGGCTTGAAGGTGCTGTTGCTGCTGCTGCATTTGGGCCTGGGCTTGAGCCTGAGCCTGGGCTTGAGCCTGGGCCTGAGCCTGGGCCTGAGCCTGAGCCTGAGCCTGAGCCTGAGCATGGACCTGTTGTTGGTGCAGTTGCTGCTGCTGCTGCTGCTGCTGGTGGTGTTGTTGCAGTTGCTGCATTTGTGCTAACTGCTGCTGCTGCATTCTTGTTTGGTGCAACTGGAGTCAAAGCCATTAAAACAAAAATAAATAAATGAGAAATGAAATCACCAAAGGAACTCGGTTTCCACTAGGGCTGGGTATTGACAGATAATATTAATCCATTTGATTCCAATTCATAAACTCTTGATTCAATTCAGATCTCTCTACTAATAGCATACACTATACAGGGAATCATGAGATTTGGTATATTACTACAATATTAAAGGTTAAAATAACAACACCCTCCAAAATCAAACGTCCTGTTTTACAGAATATGGAAGTTTGTTGCACATAACCCCACTGATATTTATATATAATCATCAATACTAAAAAAAAAAACAGAGTTGTACAAAAACATTTAAATTGCACACATTTACTTAACCAGCTAGTGATGTTTTCATTTATTTAAACAAATTAAATAAAACAAGTTAGCCATTATTTAAATCATTATATTTCAACAAGAAACTGAAGTAGAAATAAAACTTTATCATTAAAAAGTTGATATACTGCCTTATGTACCATTTAAATGTTTTTATTCAACTCAGTTTTTTATTTGAGTACCGATTGAAAAAAAAAACTGATTACTGGATGGCAGGTGTGCTACAAAAAGTGTTTAGTGAAGTTCTTTTCACGCATCAACAGAAAACAGCATAGACGGTTCATCTGAAAATCGGTTTATCAAAATTAAGATCCGTTAATACTAATTAATCAATATCATCAACCCAGCCCTAGTTTTCACAGATTATTAGACTAGATCTTAAATGTATTTCTCCCAAAAGAGGGGAAATTATCAGTGATTACTGATTTAAAGGGGTCCTATTATGCTCTTTTACAAAGTCTTAAATTTTGTTTTGGGGGGTGTACCAGAACAGGCTCTCATAATAGGTTGTTCAAAAAACACATTTTTCACATATTTTACATTATTACAACACCTCTCTCCCCAGTCTGGCATGAACGGCGCCAGTGAGTGTTGTGATTGGCTCCACTCGGCGCCTGGTCGGGAAATGTCACGCCCCTTACCATAGCCACCTGCGAGCTTCAGTGTAAATATTGCTCAAAATCAAGTCAATTTGAGCGCGATTTAAACCTGGATGATTGTAACCACTCTAAGTTCGTCTGCCTTGGGAAAGCTAGCGTGTCTCCGACATGATAACACTTGTTGCCTTGTCTAGTGCAGCTCAACCAGGTCTCGTCCCATTCATCGATATTCGAGATATCACAAATCCCGGAAAATATGCGTTGTAGTCCAAACGAGTCGTTCGTTGTAGTTTTTCAAAAGTGATTTCTGTTCAATAAAATATCTCCTTTTGAAGTGGACTTTGAGCTTTGTAACTTTGTAGATCTTTTTTATGCTCAAACAGCAACATTACAGACTAACTAAAGTTGAAAAAGTGAAAACACATAATAGGACCCCTTTAAATTTTCATTTTCATCAAATAAATATATAAATAAATAAAAATAAATAAATAAATAAATAAATAAATAAATATATACATACACACGTAACTATGGTTACAGATGACTTGGAATAAGTTGTACAATTATGACAAATTATTAGAGAATTTTCTGTTTTACGTAAACGAACCCTTTAATTCAAAAGACACTCATGCAGTATTCAAACAATCATCACATTAATCTTTCCATTCTCCATTACCTGGTTCTGTTGTTGCTGCTGATTCTGCACCTGCTGCTGTTGTTGATTTTGATGCTGCATTTGTGGATTCTGATGGTGCTGCCTTATCTGTTGGAATTGCATGGCAGTCTGCATAGCTGCTGGCTGCTGAGGCTGCATGGCTGCCTGTTGCTGAGACTGGAACTGCTGAAACTGAATGGACGGCTGCTGTTGCTGCTGCTGCTGCATCATCGGCATCTGCCCGGCAGCCCCTGCTGAGATTGATATTGCATCACAGGCAATGTATGGGAATTAATAATAAGATTATTAAACACAATTTCTCCAATCAGCTGACAGCTATTGAACTTACCAGCCTGCTGGCCTCCCGCTACTCCCTGCATGGCATGTTGACCCATTTGCATTTGCATTTGCCCCATACCACCCATTTGTGCACCAGGGGGCCGTGGTCCAATGCCAATAACTCCAGGACCACCTCCACCCACTCCTGGTATAATTTGCAGGGCATTCATGGGGTCTAAAAATAAACATAAATTTAAAAATTTGGCAGAAAATGAATTCTTACAGTTTAATAGTGGACATAAGAAGATTTAAAATAGCTCTTTAAATTTACCAGGCCCACCTTGTGACTTTTTATCTGCAATGAAAAACAAACTGATTAATATACAGTACACATACAAACATCACAACTAAAAGAAAAAAAAGTTAACAATGAAAACATAGTATATTGGCTACTTACGAATGTCTCTAAAATGAATTATCAGTCTCGCAACTAAAGACAAATACTCCTCCTGTTGAAAAAAGGATAGTATATTTATTGCACTTTTAACAATCTCATACTAACAAGTCTGTACTCTTGGAGTGTAGCATGCACATTTAAAAGTAACACTTACTCTGGTCTTTGCCTTGATAAAAACATGGTTTTCCATGTCAGTACTGGACTTTGTGTGAGCAGTTCCTGCTTTTCTCATGGCTTCATCTCTGCAATATAATAAAGCAGAAGTCTGTTTTATCACAACTGATGCATGACAAATAAGAAATGTTACCTATTGTTTACTGACTATCAATCATTTAAGAAATATCAAGAACATGAGCACTATTAGAAGAGCTGTTTTCCATTCAGTTATTGCAACAATTAAACATTTACTAGCAAAAAGATAAAACATTCTATTAGAGATTTCAATACATGAATTCTGAAATTAAGTGTATTGTTATCTTAGAAGTACTACTACATAGAATAGTCTTACAAGCTTTGAAGTTCTTCAAAGAAATTAAATATATTATCAACATATTTAGCTGTATTTATGAATGTAACATGTTGCAATAAAATAATAATTATAAACTTATAGGTATAGCTCAGCCAAAAAAAAATTCTAACCCTTAAAATTTACTTGTTCCAAACCTGTATGATTTTCTTTCAGCTGAAAGAAATGTTATTTTGAAGAATGTTGGCAACCTGACATTTGATAGTAGCCATGGACTTCCATAGTATGAAATAAATGGATTTCATAAATGGAACACTATAGAAATTCAATTCAATTTGATTTGTATAGCGCTTTTCACGATACAAATCATTGCAAAGCCTATAATCTACACCTACAATCCCTGCCGGTACCGAGACTCGAAACCGCGACCATTGGGTCACAAGTCCGACTCTCTAACCATTAGGCCACGACTGCCCCGAGACTATTAGAAAAGCTTATTACGATCAGCTTATTATCAGAAAGACTGAGTAAATATCTTAAAAGTTGTTTTCTTTTGCACACAACATGTTGAACAGTATTTATATCTGCAGACTGTTTTGCTTGTAACGTTACATATTTGTACTAATATTTAATGAGGCTAACTTTATATTAGCTAGCCGCATAGCTAAACATGCTCCAGACAACCTCAAAAAATGTCATCTCATTAAAGGAACATAATACCATGATCAGATCGATACCATATATAAATACACATACAGTCTATTAATGAAGATTTCGACTGTTTAACAGATGTGCTGGTAACATATCCGAGCATCCGTTAGTTAGCAGCTAACTAGCTAGCTGTTATTTCCAGAATGCGCTAATATAAAACATACACAAAAAATATTTGTATACTCACATTTGAGCCACTACTTTCTGTCGAAAGGCTGGGCTCCTCCAATCACTATCAGGACCAATGACCTCCATAACTGATAATGCCGAACAACGTTGAACAAGCTGCTTCCAGTTTAAGTTAGCAATGTCCGAATCGTGAATGTATCACCTTACTGAGTCGGATCTTTTCAATGAATCGTTTGAAGTCGCTCACAAAACGAGAGCTGTGTGCCAAAGTGAAGTGCACGGACTCCGAAGGGCGCATTTGAAGTGCGATTGCGTCACAGCGGCGCGATGAAGGCTGTCGTGCGCTGCGTCTCAGTGTTCATACTATCCATCCTAGTATGTGAGATTAGAATAAGTGTGTCCCAAAGCATAGTATGTTGAAAACAGTATGCCAAAAGAATCCGTGTATCATTTGTTTTTTTATTTAATATTGAAAGTAGAACAATTAGAAAACGGCTCCTTTTTCGTTTTTTTTTTTTTTTTTTTCCAAAAAACGAAAAACGAGAATTCAGCTTAAATTTTCGTTTTTCGTTCATGGGTGGAAAAATGAATAAACAGCTTGAATATTCGATTTCTACACATGGGCGGGAATTAAACGCCCCTTTCTGCTGATTGGTCAGCCGAAGATCAAACCCAGAGCCGTAGAGAGAGAAAAAAAAGCGACTTTACGGTCTGGAAATACTTTAGGCTAAAGAAAATTATTTTGCGGACCCCCTATCACTTTAAGAACCGATGGTCTACACAGAAGAAAGAACTGGTGAAAGATCTAGACCAGTGTTTCCCAACCGCAGTGTTTCCCAACCGGGGTGCCGCGTCACCCTGGGGTGCCGTCTGTCGAGAGCAGGGGTCGAATGATCGAATGATACACGGATTCAAAAGTCCCCCATGGTCTACTATTTCAGGTCGATTTTTGAAGTGTGGATCCGTGCACACTCTTGGCGCTTTCCCACTGCGTGGTACGACTCGGCTCGGCACGGCTCAGTAACCCAGCCAACACACCTATGTGGGGCCCATAGGGGTTGCAACTGGGCTGATATCTGGGGCCCTTTTGGCGAAGGATTCGGCCAAGAACTACAAACACGAATAAAATGCGTTAGAAAAACTACAAACGTAGCGGATGCGCGCGATCGACGGTTATGTAGAGAGGTTTACAAAAAGGGGTTTGAGTTACTAATAATCAACATTTAACCTGGTAAAAAATATTTATTTAATTTTATCTGTGTTATATTTCATCTGAAACAACAATGTGAACATTTATAAACATCCGTTTGGCCATTCACTTTTAAATGCATCATTATGCAAACATATGCGGAGTTCTCCGCATAAAGACTCACGGCTGGCAGATCAACATGCTACTTCTTTTCTCTCCAATACAGTGGGATGTTAAATGAAATGAAATGTGGTGGATGTTAACTGTGACAAGAAGATTAACAGGCCAGTTTACAGTGATAGGGTGTGCGTGTAACTAGGCGACAGAGCAGTCCGTTAAAGACGCAATTGTGTGACGTGATAGTATGTCCCAAAGCTTGCTTACTCTTCTTCTACTACACATTCAAAAGTGTGTACTTTTTCTTAAAGTACATACTTTAAGGGCGTAGTATAAGTAGGCACATTGAGACGCAGCACTTGTGTGTGTCTTTCTCTCAGCAACAGGGCTTTTTCAGCAGCGCTGCATAGACAACATGAGAGTGCCATCTAGGTGCTGAAGTGAACCATACCGAGCCGTACCATGCAGTGGAAAAGAGCCATAAGTAGGCACATTGAGACGCAGCACCAAACTGAAGTGTGCGGACTCCAAAGTGCGCATTTGAAGTGCGATTGCGTCACGACGTAAGCTGTCCCAATTCAGAATGCACCCTCCGAAGACCGCATTCCAAGGCAGATTGCGTCACCGCAGCGCGACGAAGGCTGACGTATTTCGAAAGCGACTTCAAATGCACCCTCCCAGTGTTGCCAATTTAGCAATTTTGTTGCTAAATTTAGCAACTTTTCAGACTACCCTAGCAACTTTTTCTTCCAAAAGCACCTAGCAACAAATTGAGCTATTTTTACATTTTATTTGGCTACTTTTAGCAACTTTTGATAAGTGACTCGAACAATAAAAGGCACACATTTTCCATCTAAATTTCACAAAAAGAGGAAACCAAAGATGCCTAGCAGTACACACATCACGTTAATTAAATTATTGCTATTTGCAACTACTAATACACTGCTTAAAACTAATCGGTCAGAATGTGTAGTTTTACTAGCTCACTAGCTAATAAAAAAAAACTTGTAATCCTTCAAAAATGTGTAAGTGTTCAATAATTCAATGTTGTATATAAAGTTATTTATATTTTAACATTATATTATGCATTTATATTATTTTACGAACAAATCTAAATTAACATATAAAAGATGTAGTGACAATTTTTGCATTGTGATTACGTAATGACGTCATCACGCAATGACATCACAACGTCATTTAGCAACTTTTAGCAACAAATCGACCTTCCTTTAGCAACTACCCCTGAAAATTAGTTGGCAACAGTGCACCCTCCATTTCCCAGGCAGGGGCGTGTCTACGTGGTGGCCAGGGGTGGCACCGGCCCCCCCTGAAATTTGGCTGGCCACCCCAGCTACTATAACATACATCGTTCCGCAAACACAACCTGCCACAACCCTGATGGACACTTCACACCCTACCATATCCCAGAATCACTTGCGCGCAGATGACGATGGAATTTATATTCAAAGAACATGGAGGATTACAGTTTTGTGGGGGAATTCACATTCAAATGTAAGTATTGTGTTTTCATTTACTCAAATACCTAGTGAAACAAGTGTTAAAAGTCAGGGTTTAAAAAAACAAAGCCCACAAACAATAAGACGACCACTATATAAGGCAATAGTCTTTCTTTTTGTTGTGTTTTTGTAGTGCTGTCATGTCTACAAATGTTTTAACCAAATCCATTTTCTCTTGTTTTAGGACTATTCTGGAGAAAATGAGCCTACTGGGGAAAGACTTAAAAAATACAAAGTAAGCGAGTTAATAGAGAGATTTTTGAAATTCATTGTGCTGTTGTTGTTATCAGGCATGGTTTATTTGCTCTGCCTTAGGATTGCAAGTGTCCTGGGACAGGTGAGGGAGTGAGTGGAAGCTAGTGGAGCTACTCAGGGAGGACATCAAATTCTCTCTTACATCAAGAGAGAGACAGAGGAGAGAAGAGCACAGGAGAGCAAGGAGAGAATGGAGAGACTGTTTTCTCTTCTTGAGAGAATGCTTAACAAATACATTATTTATTAGCCAAGAGAAAACAGTGGGAAAAGACAATGTGACTTTTTTTTAAATGTCACATTGTCAGTGGAACAACCTAATTTCTGTAGTTTATTTTTGGTTCAAAATGAAATTAATAAGTTAAATACATTATTCATTTTTGTAGTGTAATTTATTTGTAAATGAGCCCTTTCTACAAAGAGTACTTTCTGTACATTTTGTATTTTTGTTTTGCATATTCACATGTGTAAATAAAAGAGAAGTAATTATGTACATTGTTAATTTTTTAATGCAGTTTATAGTTTTTTCACAAAACATTATTCTATACATTTATTTTTGTTGTCCTGTAAATACATTTTTACACATTTAAACAAACTGTTCTATACATTACTGAAAGTACTTGTTGCAACTATTTACAACATACAACATACTATTTACAACATAGCTTAGGTTTAACATCAGAAAAAAAACATCAATT
>NW_015539874.1:198868-200860 GCF_001515605.1 Sinocyclocheilus anshuiensis
CAAACACTCTGGAGACCACTCTGTATGATGTACCACTGGCCAGACAGAAAAGAAACACCAGGGTCTGGATTGTGGCACCCCATCCGTGTTGCCGTTCACTACTCAGAAGATCCAGCAGCACTGTCAGGGCCTCCCTGCTCTGCCGAAAATGGTTAAAAAACCTGTCCAGCGCTGGCACATTCAGCTTTATCCTGCAGTACAGGGGTCTGGTCTGACTTAGGGAAAGATCCAGCTTTATCCTGCAGTACAGGGGTCTGGTCTGATTTAGGGAAATTGTTTAGAGCTATGACAAAGTAATTAGTAGAAGAAATATTGTGATACTTTAGTAAACTACTTTTAGTAACTATACCAATACCATATTGGGGAAAAGTTACTAGTCATATTTATAACCTCAGCTAAAGGGATAGTTCACCAAAAAATGAAAATTCCAAACCTGGAACAACTTGAGGGTGAGTAAATGATTACAGAATGTTCATTTTTGGGTGAACTATCCTTTAAGTAAAAATATTATCTTGCATACTCTAATTAATATACTTAAGGTATTGAGAGTAAAAGTAAAGGTATGCAGTATTGTTCTGAAAAAATAATTTGTTAGGATGGGTATTGCATTAATATTACTGCTGCACTAATGTGTATGTTGCATTTTACTTCTGAATATGTTCAAGGTTATTAAATTTAAAGTTGCCTACTTCATATACTGTTGGGTAGTTTAATCTACAACAATGCATTCTGTTGTAAAAGACCATATTTTTAGTGTTGCTGTCTGTGAGAAAAAAAATAAAACTTAGTACTTCATGTTTGTTCAAGAATACTTAACGAATGTACTTCCTTACAGTCCACCTATGGTTATTTTGAAAATGAAAGTATCAACATTTTGTCACAATATTACAGGGATAGTTCACCCAAAAATTAAAATTTGATGTTTATCTGCTTACCCCCAGGGCATCCAAGATGTAGGTGACTTTGTTTCTTCAGTAGAACACATATGATGATTTTTAACTCCAACCGTTGCAGTCTATCAGTTGTATAATGCATGGCAATGGTAACAAAATCTATGAGAGTAAAAAAAACATGCACAGACAAATCCAAATTAAACCCTGCGGCTTGTGACGACACATTGATGTCCTAAGACACGAAACGATCGGTTTGTGCCAGAAACCGAACAGTATTTATATCATTTTTTACCTCTAATACACCACTATGTCCAACTGTCTTTGGGCGCGCGCACAGCATCTGGTGCGTGAGGTGTGTACGCGCTTTGGCGTAGTTTACGTTAATGGGTGTGTTGATATCCAGCCGAAGAGCAATCAACCATAACTTCAGGCGAGCAGGCTCAGAAGTTGGGAATACGTGGAAAGTCACCACTCCCGAATGAGTTCGCGCGAGAGAACGTAATCTTTTAGTTTTAAGTCGGTTTGAACAATCCGGATAAGCACAAGTAAGTACCATTTTGATTAGCCGTCGTACCTACAATGACTGTGCACTGTGTAAACAATGAGTGACGTATATACGTGAGAGATCACTTCCGGTGCTTGCGTAAACTACGCCAGAGCGCTACACACCTCACGGTTGGACTTAAAAATCATCATATGTGTTCTACTGAAGAAACAAAGTCACCTACATCTTGGATGCCCTGGGGGTAAGCAGATAAACATCAAATTTTTTCATTTTTGGGTGAACTATCCCTTTAAGTCAACTTTTGTTAAACTTTTAATAAATTGCTGTTTAATATTGCAAATGTCTTGATTTCAATTATTCAAGTAAGCTCCAAGCCAATTCCTGCATTTAAAGCTGTAATCCGACAAAGGAATTCAAGCAGCAAACCAGTGTAACTTACCTAGCCATGGTCTTGGCTAAGCCTGAGGTACATCTCACTGTCTCCTCCATTATGACATAAAACATAAAAACAAAAATGAGCAATTCTGGCTCCACCTGTCCTGGCAGGATTGTCCTCTCGCCAGCTCTCCTCTCACACCGCTGCTATGCGACAGA
>NW_015539874.1:201129-201439 GCF_001515605.1 Sinocyclocheilus anshuiensis
CTAATCGGGACCCTCTGGTGTCGCAATTAGGAAATCCTGCTAAGGCAGAGCTTCCGCACTTCGGAGGGTCCTTCGTGCACTTCGGAGGCCTGGCCTTCGAAGTGTGCGCACTTAACTTTGGGACACAGCTGAGATATCGTCTAAACGATTCGCTCAAGAATCGTACTGTAACTGAACAATCCGTCGAACTGAATTGGTCTGAGCGGTTCTCGAGTCAATTCATGGATAGCAGATATATTACAAATAAAACTGGACTATATATATATATATATATATATATATATATATATATATATATATATATATATAT
>NW_015539874.1:201833-202038 GCF_001515605.1 Sinocyclocheilus anshuiensis
GAAAGTATGTTCATTTACTGTACATGTACTCAATACTTGGTAGGGGCTCCTTTTGCTTTAATTACTGCAATTACTGCCCGTGGCATGGAGGTGATCAGTTTGTGGCACTGCTGAGGTGGTATGGAAGCCCAGGTTTCTCAGGTTTCTTCTTCAGCTCATCTGCATTTTTTGGTCTCTTGTTTCTCATTTTCCTCTTGACAATACC
>NW_015539874.1:202947-203632 GCF_001515605.1 Sinocyclocheilus anshuiensis
TCACAATTTGAGTTGAATTACTGAAATAAATGAACTTTTCCACAACATTCTAATTTATTGAGATGCACCTGTACACAATAAATGTGTAGGCCTACTAGCAGGGGTGTGGACTCGAGTCACTTGACTCGAGACTTGACTCGAACTCCAGTCCCAAATTTGATGACTTGCGACTCGACTCGAAATAATTAAAGAAGACTTGAGACTCGACTTAGACTTTGACAGCAATGACTCGAGACTTGACTTGGACTTGCTTTCATTTTAATTTTTATTTGTAATAAACACCTCTCTGAGACCTGTTTTTGTCAGATCTCCGCTGTTTTTGTTCGATCAGTTAGATTTTAATTGCATGTGCATTTTTTATTTATTTATTGAAACCTCCATTAACCCTCAAATGCATGAATGTTTCGCCAATCATTATATTCGGGTCTTTAGCGACCCGGACCTGTGTTATTACTGTCTTAATCCTGTGTTATTTCTGTTATTACTGTGTTATTCCTGTGTGATTTCTGTGTTATTACTGTGTTATCCCTGAGTTATTTCTGTTATTCCTGTGTTATTACTGTTAGTCCTGTGTTATTACTGTGTTATTTCTGTTATTCCTGTGTTATTTCTGTGTTATTACTGTGTTATTACTGTTTAATCCTGTTATTTCTGCTATTACTGAGTTATTCCTGTGTTATTTCTG
>NW_015539875.1:0-1454 GCF_001515605.1 Sinocyclocheilus anshuiensis
GGGGGTAACGCATTACTTTTTAATTTACAACAAAATGTCCTCGATGATCCAATTCAACCATACGAATAAGCAAAAATTACTTAAGATAAATATAATGTTTATTATTATTATTATTGCTGAAGTATGTTGAATTTTTTTCTTATGTGTCTTATTCTTCACGCAATCCAGAATGGCTGAGGTTGAAAACAGCAAGGTATGCCAGTACATTTACTGCAGGGACAAAAACTCACCTACGCTTCCACCATCGCATTCTCTAAGGAGACTTTCGGCCCTTTGTTTAGCATCTAATGGCAGACTGTCATCCTCCAAAAGGGCTGGATAGAAGCAGGCAGCAAGGACCTGCAAATAAAAATAATTAGATAATCGACCGATAATCGGTTTTATCAATATTTTTTCAAATATTCAAGCATTTTCCAATATTCGGATATCGGTTTTGTAACCCATTGTAACAAGTTGTGTGTTTCGGTATGCCACTGGACATATCTTCAGATCACAGACCTCAGTTTACATCTGAGTTGTGGGCAGAGATGCTTGAATGCTTGGAGTGCCGCTTCACCAAAACACAGCATTTCACCCACAGGCAAATGGCATTTGTGAATGTTTTCATAGCTCTCTCAAAACTGTACTTAGGGCCAGTCTTATAGATTACAGATGGGTGGAGCGGCTACATACGAGATGGTGTATGGTCAGAGAGATTTCATTCCAGAGAGCAGAAGGTCATGGGCTCTATCTTCTGACCAGCCTGCCTCTTAGACAGAATAAATGCTTTCAAACCAGTTCCTAACTCTCAGCATGACCTGATGACCGCTTGGATCCCAAAGGACTTCTTACAGCTGAGTTTGTGTTCATTCATCATGATGCTCAGCAAAATTCATTGCATCCCCTGTATGATGGACTTCGTGTTCTGGATGCTGGAGTCAAAACATTTCCAGTGTATATTTGGGGCCGTACTGAATGAGTTACTGTTGATCGACTTAAACCAGCTCATGGGGAGCTGTATCAATCTCAGGCTACCAATAAATAGGCGAACTTCAACTTTGACTGCCACGGAGGTTCAACAGATTGCAGGCTCATGATACTGCAGGTCATGTGACCCGTCAGTGGCAGCCCCTGCCAGCCGGCTGAAGATTGAGAAAACAGATTTATCAGTGTAATCATGAAGAAACTGTAAATCTGGACACTGGACAGTTTTCAATCCTGCAGTACAAGTGTAGTAATTAGGAGGCAATATTACTGCAGTTTCCTGCTTCTCTGTAACTTGTGTTCTTTGAGTGTTTGTCTGAGACTGACATCTAGTAGACATTTCATCATCAGGGTTTCCCAATCCTAATCCAGGAGAGTCACTTTCCCACAGGGTTTAGTTTGATCTCTAATTAAACACACCTAAATCAACTAATCAAGGTCTGTGTGTTCACTTTAATAACAGTCGGGTGTGTTGAAACTAAACTCAGCAG
>NW_015539875.1:4853-14104 GCF_001515605.1 Sinocyclocheilus anshuiensis
AGATGAGCTTCCCTGAGACGGTTTCTGACCGTTTGTGCAGAAATTCTTTGGTTATGCAAACTGATTGTTGCAGCAGCTGTCCGGGTGGCTGGTCTTGGAGGTGAAGATGCTGGATGTGTAGGTCCTGGGCTGGTGTGGTTACACGTGGTCTGAGGTTGTGAGGCTGGTTGGATGTACTGCCAAATTCTCTGAAACACCTTTGGAGACTTGGCTTATGGTAGAGAAATGAACATTCAATTCACGGGCAACAGCTCTGGTGGACATTCCTGCAGTCAGCATGCCAATTGCACGCTCCCTCAAAACTTGCGACATCTGTGGCATTGTGCTGTGTGATAAAACTGCACATTTTAGAGTGGCCTTTTATTGTGGCCAGCCTAAGGCACACCTGTGCAATAATCATGCTGTCTAATCAGCATCTTGATATGCCACACCTGTGAGGTGGATGGATTATCTCGGCAAAGGAGAAGTGCTCACTAACACAGATTTAGACAGATTTGTGAACAATATTTGAGAGAAATGGGCCTTTTGTGTACATAGAAAAAGTCTTAGATCTTTGAGTTCAGCTCATGAAAAATGGGGGCAAAAACAAAAGTGTTGCGTTTATATTTTTGTTCAGTGTATTTCGCAGTAATGTACTTTATAGGGAGATTCTTCACCAACGGGCTGATCTCTTTCAGGAAGGACATTGTTGTTTAACAGTGTTATAATCTTGAATTGTGAGCATTTTCCATGTTGTCTATAATTCACACATTCAACTTTCCTCCTCCATCTGATGGCTTCTATCCCTGGACCAATTGAATTCAAGATCTTCAGTTATTCCTTATGCGTTTAGTTATTAAACCTGAATCTTTGGTCCTGTATGGAACTTTTGCTAATAGGAGCAAAGTCCCAAGAGTGGGTCAGGCTCCTTTAGACATTAACAAAAAGTAATTTTGGGATAAATGGATAAATTCACCGAGCTCCTCAGAACAACATATTTTTCAGCAATGTTTGTAAATGCAGCTTGCGTGGCTAGTGCTTGATTTAATACACCAGTGGCAACGAGTCTGACTGAAACACCTGAATTCAATAATCAAGAGGTGTGTCCCAAATACTTTTGTCCATATGGTGTAATAAATATAAGCCTAATAGTAAGTTAACAAATCATTTTAAATAAGACTTCTCTGAAGTGGTCGGTGGCTGAATACAAACCAAATCATTTTGATACTCAAATGCCTCTTTACAGCACGACTGAGGTGGATCTAATGCTTGTCTAGATTCTGGAGTCTGTGTTTCTCAAAAGTCACACATTAGACCACTGAACTATTAAAACACACATTTACTCTCTGATCACTGAAGCTCAAATGAACTCAGACAATCATTTCTCTACTGTACTTCTATTGTAAGCTATATGCTTCAGGTGTTTTTTGCACCAATGATATCAATCTGTAATCCACACTGCATATATAAACCTTGGCATTTTAATTTCGACATTTACCACGTTTAAATTAAATTCACATACTGCTCTCTGCATGTTTACTTCACACAAGCTTTGAAAAGTTAATGGCTCATCTGAAATCGGTGTATAAGTTAAAAACTATATACAAATTATGCAATGGCCACATTTATCAGCCTTAAATCTAACTCGGATGAAACTAAAACCGTGTTTCTTATATTCACACATTTACAGAAAGCTAAAGGACTGTGCAGTAGCTGAAGAAATTCAGATGCAATAGTTTCAATTCATGTCAGTTAACTCTCAAGCCATTAACCTTTTTGATAACAAATTGTGAATATACAACACAATAGAGGCTGCGTTTTTATTACTAAACAATAAAATCTCTCACATTTCCAGAGGCTAAAGATTACTCTTAAACTTCTCGGTTCATTATGTTTATTCACGGCAAAGCCAGGTAGACTTTAAACACAATCATTTACAACACACACGTATTCAGTGCAATTATAATTACATTAAAAGCAACAGATTGTTCATTAAATAACAAAAATAAAACAAACTCACTCAATAACCCTGTGTCTGAATGTAGTTTGTTCCAAATATGAACAAAGTCTTTAATGAGAATTCCTAGTCAATTAGATAAGGAATAATTAACTCACATAACATGCATTTATGCAAGTTTCATTCAGTTGTTTTTCACACAATGTACTGGCCTCGTCACATAATTATATACAATCACATTTACCTTAAAACTTAAGCTCCTAAAATAGAGCTTGATGAACATAAATTAGCATAAGTGAACGGACATGAACGCTGATTTGCACTTGAAACGCTGCATGTTTAATATTTCACACAGTGTTGTTTTCTTATTCGGATTACACATATAATCTATCAGCTATAATGTCCTATTTGAAACACAAACTCGTGTGCAACCTGCAATTTGTCCTAAATAGACTGAGTTTGTACCATCTAGAGCCACAGATGATTAGGTTCCTGCTTTGTTTTTGTTCGCTCATAAAATGAACCAAGATAACTTCTGATGCCTAATACTGTTCAACAGTTACATTTAAGGACTCGTGACATCGCATTTTTCCTCGATCCTGCAAGTTTCATAGCTCAAAACGTCCTCCTCATAAACAAGGAATTTATTAATTAAGCTCAAAAGCAAATCCATGTCACAACTCCTTTAAGGAGAACCAAGCAACAAACCAGTTACTATTAACTGCACTGCAAACCAACAGAGATGAACCCACCGGTGAAATATGCCGCGTAGTCGCTATGAGAGTTTGAAGCTTTGTATGCAAGTCAACTCTTATTAAAACTGTTAGCTAATAGTAGTTTAGTTCTTCACATGTCGTTTGAATGCGAGATAATCTTAGGGGTTTTGTCTCTGTCTGTGTGTATTTACAGCACAGTTTCACTGGTTCGATCTTCTTGCTTTTTCCTGAAACAGAAACAGAATAATCATCAGCACACAGAGTGTTCATCACAGTGAACAGGTGTAGGTGTGAGTGAATCACCTGTTGAACGCTGCTGTGATTGGGAGGATTGGGTCGATCTGTGCTGCAGATTTCACAGCCGGGTCTCGTAGGCTTATTTATGAATGTACAGGAAGAACAGGACCAGCCTGACTAAAGAGAGAGATGAAAATACTCTATTTACATAATCCAACAATCTGCTTTTGTTACTTGCATTAAACTGGTAGACAGATCTATATGAGGGGATACACATTTATACAAATATACCCTGTAATGGTGTTTGTATGCAATCTTTTCCATTTGTGATCTCTCTTTTTTTTTTTTAAAGGTTTCATAATATTTAACGCGGTGTAATGGTGTTTGTATGCAATCTTTTCCATTTGTGATCTCTCTTTTTTTTTTTAAAGGTTTCATAATATTTAAAGCGGTCTCTGGGAGTGTGTGGTTCATGATTATGTGGATGCAGGCCGATTATTTACAATCCGTCTGCACTTGCTAGTTTCCAGAAATGGAAAATGTGAATGTATGTAATTATTACCTGTGTGTTACTTGATTTCAGTTTGGATCCAAGTTGCAACATCTCGAGGTTAATGATGTCACTGACACTGGGTTTCTCTGGGCCACACCCACTGCTGCCTATTGACCAATCAGAAACACACACTGAAGCGAGCAGTGATAATGACAGTGAAAACAGCAAGAAGAACTGGAACATTCATACACTACCGTTCAGAAGTTTGAGACCGTATAATTGATACTTTTATTCAGCAAGGATACATTAAAGTGATCAAAAGTGACAGTAAAGTCATTTATAATGGTACAAAAGATTTCTATTTCGAATAAATGCTGTTCTTTCTATTTAATAAAATCACGGTTTCCACAAAAATATTGAGCAGCATGACTGTTTTCAACGTTGATAATCAGAAATGTTTCTTGAGCAGCAAATCAGCATATTGGAATGATTTCTGAAGATCATGTGACACTGAAGACTGGAGGAATGATGCTGAAAATACAGCTGCGCATCACAGAAATAAATTACAGTTTATATTCATATAAAAAACGGCTATTTTGAGTTACAATATTTCACAATTTTTACTGAATTTTAGATAAAATAAATGCAGCCTTGATGAGCAGAAGAGACTTCTTTCTTACAAACCTGTGCAGTTTGTCAGTAATACACCAGGAAAGCGCTTAAATTATTCCACTGTCATAAGGGGAAAAAAAATAATGTTGCATATTTTTTCTATAGTCAAACCAAAAATTATTTAGACACCAGATATAATGTTAGATATTTTTTTTACTAGTGGGTGCATAGTTTAGTCATGTAAGTGAGGATAGCAAAATTAAGTAAACTGTGACATATTACACCCAAATTAAAAATACACCACAGACGGAACAAAATCAAGCATTGCTTGGTAATTGGTTGAGCTAAATTGGTATTATTTAATTGTGTGCTTAAATTTAACAGCTGACAGCTATTCAACCGAATCCATTACATACCTTTCTATCAAAGTTATCAAGATGAATTTGTTCCGACACAGTTTGACTGAGTTCTTGTCATTTTATTACCATTTTCTAAACTAAAATCTGAAAATCTGGAATCTGAGGGTGCAAAAAAATCTAAATACTGAGAATGAGTGAAGTGAGCAGACCTGTGCTGCTGTGGCTGAAGCGGGGCGGTAAAGTGCTGTATCGTCTCCAGTCGTGGCTGACGGGGCCGCTGGCGTTTGGCATCGACAGACCGTTCTCCTGCTGCTGCTGGCGACCGAGGCAGGCGTGACGAGCAGACAAGAGGTAGAGAAACGCAGTGTCGCCGTCCCTGTAGATGCCATACGACGCTAAAGAGCGGCCGTCAGAGCACAGACACTGAGCGATGACCCAGCGCTGCACCCTGGGGTGGAAACCATACTCAACAAACATCTGCAAGAGACAAACGCACCACCAGATCAATCCAACACATCAGATCTGACTTCAAGATGCGTTTCGACCTTTCCTACCTGCTGCTTCAGAGAAGCGACGGTCACGTGAGGGTGGACTTTTACTGTGACACAGCAGGAAGATGACGTGTCTTCTATTACCACAGCTAAGCTGAAGAAGAAAAATCACATCTGTAAACATGCGTCACCATCAGGATTTTAAGTTATATAAATGTATCTATATGTATAGTGGTTTCATGTTGCTTTATTAGATTTCAACAGGAAAGTCATTAACACATTCATACAAATGAAAAAGTTTAAGAAATATGTGAAGTCGCTATAAGTGAATGTTGAATCATTCGTTCAAGTGAATCATTGAGAAATGCTGATTCATCCAGTAATGAAACAAGTGAAGTTTTTATGAGTGAGTCATTGAATCATGCAGTCAAGAGATTCATTAAAAAGTGCTGATTCATCCAGTAATGAAGCAAGTGCAGTCTTTGTGAATGAGTCACAGAATCAGTCTTTCAAGAGACTGGTTCAAAAACACTGATTTGTCCTGTTAATGAAACATGTGGAGTCTTTACAAGTGAGTCACAAAATCATTCTTTCAAGAGATTCATTCAAAAATGCAGATTCGTCCACTAATGAAGCACGTGGAGTCTTTACGAGTGAGTTACAGAATCATTCTTTAAAGAGATTCATTCAAAAACGCAATTCAACCACTAATGAAACAAGTGAAGTCTTTATGAGTGAGTCACTGAATCATGCAGTCAAGAGATTCATTCAAAAATGCTGATTCGTCCCGTAATGAAACAACTGAAATCTTTATGAGTGAGTCTCTGGCTCATTCTTTCAAGAGATTAATTAAAGTGCTGATTCATCCAGTAATGAAGCAAGTTATAAGTGAGTCATTGAATCATTAATTCAAACCAGCTTTTAAAAAAATTAATTCAGAAGTTACTTAGACATTTCAAAATAGACTGCAGCAATTAACATTTTGCCAGAACTTACTCTAGTAAGTTTTTTTGTCTATTCAGAACTGTAGGAGAATCGTGATCTGTATATCAAACAAAAAAATCGTGACTCAAGTTTCTCCAGAATCATGCAGCTCTAGATAAGACTATGTGAATCACCCACAGACAAAAGACATATCTACTATAATCGGAGCATGACGAGGCACACAGACCTGATCTCTGTGTCGTCGGTGTCTCGCAGCGCTGGTTGAATGCTCAGTGCGATCTGCTGCTTGGCCAGATCTGTGGCGTAGTGCACAGCGGCATGAGTATCTCCAGCCTCGATCGCTCGAGAAAGCTCTAGACACAGCTCCTCTATAGCAGACCAGACGAGAAGAGAAGCACAGTCACACAACGCTTACAAGATCAACTCCATTCAATAGGAACAAGATTTGTATTTAAGATCGACTGATATTGATACAGATTATTTGAATTTGCAGAACCAATATTTATTTCATGTTTTACTTGTTTGTTACATTTCATCTTCATATCACAACAATAAAAACATTTTTTAACATCAGCAGCAACAATATTAAAACAACAGACTTAACAAATCTGCTAGCCTATACATTATAAATATTAGTAATGACTAATAATTGCATTATCTATCATAAATGGTTAAAGAGTATGGGGCCAGTTTAATATCACTGCAAACAGCTTTCTGTAAACCGTCACTTCAATAAGTGCCACAAAAGTTTATTTTGTGACTACAACAATGGTGGAACTAGATGAATGATCAATAAAGAAATTAGAAAACATTAGAAAAGAAACCTTTCATAGACAGCGACAAGACAGAGTTTTTCTCTCCACACTTCACATTCTGCAGTCCTTCATTTGAAGAATGAGAAATGTTGGCAACTGAAACAAAAAGAGAGCGAACAGTGAACAATCATAAAGGCTAAGCATATCTGACGTGATAAAAACCAGTCACTAAGACGCTGAACGCGGCTGCTCGATGCAGTGCACCGAACGACAGTCGCATCACAGATCAGATTTCATTTATCTGAATATGAAGCTGACAAGACGATGGCAGAAGAGTTTCAAAACCACATGCAAAAGCACCGGTTTTAAAAATATTTTGGATTTTGAAAAGCCTGTTGTCTTCTGCCATTTATGGAAGTTTTTTTTAAACATTAGTTTCTTATTTATTTGGTTCCACAGCATTTACTGATCTTCAGTTTTGTATACCTAAACCTTGTGCAAGATATTTGTTATTATAAAACGGAGAGTTCCGGTCCTTGATTCTGATTGGCTGAGCCGTGTTCGAAGCTGCTGTAAATGACTCTACAAAGTAACATACACCTTTGTTTACGTTTGTCTGTTGCTCGGCAACCACTTTGTAGCAACCACAACTGTTTCTGAGGAGCTACATTGTTTGGTGGAAGAATACTGTTTTTATTAATATCATTACACTTTATTTCCTCTGTTTTATTTTGTGAAACCTTACTATGTATATGGAATAACCGTTTTATAAAAGCAATAAGCCCCGTGAAGCCATGGTTTACAGTGAATTTATAACAGCTAAGGGGGTTTCTACGCTTCGCGTCGTGCCTAAAAACGCCCCCTAGCTGTTATAAATTCACTGTAAACCACGGCTTCACGGGGCTCGGGGCTTATTTTTATATTAGGCATATAGCATGGCGTATTTTTATTTAATTTGTTAATAAAAGTTCTATGTTCTACGTTGCATTTAGTTGTTGCTTGAATTGAATTCAAGCAATTGACGCTGAATCGCCAGCTAATTTGAAAGTGGAAGTAAAATGTGCACGGCACTTTTACAAGCCATTTATAAGCGACCCTAATTCAGAGGCCTTAGAAACTGGCGTATCACATATGACAGAGTAGGGTTAATGACCTCTGACCTCTGTGAGACTCTCTGAGCGATGACATCATGACGGTGGCCCACTCCTGCGCCTCCTGCTCGCTGCGGAAGGTGAATGTGAGGCAGTCGTTGGGACGCTTGACGAGACGCATTTCGTGACATCGAGCTGATTTGATCTCGTACTTCACTGAGCGCAGATCAAACTCTGCCAGAGACTGAGAGAGAGAACAGATCATCATAAACCCTTCAGCTTGCTGTTAGACTGCTGTCACTGGGGCAGTAGCTTTTGTACCTTATTTACAGTGTTGGGAAGGAAATGTAACAGGTTACAGATTACAAGTTACCCTACTTAAAATGTAACAAGTAGTGTAACAACTTCAATGATTACTTCTCTAAATTTCTAATAATGTTTTCAACTGTTAATCATTTTCAAACACATAAAGCAGGCAGGGTTAACCTTACAATAATGCTCAACACTGAATACTGTCAGACTTACAGAATGCTTCATCACTTGAATTAAGATTATAATAATTTAATTTTAAAGCGCAGACACCACAAAATCAGACTTTAGCACCTCTTTTTACTTTGAGATCATTCCGAGGTAAAAAAAAAAAAACATGTTTAAAATCATGAAAAAATCATGATGCCGTTTTTGAAATCAACTCTTTGCAGCTATGACAGTAGACACTGGCATCTAACAATGCCATGGAGAAAACCCAAATAGGAAATAAAAGAGTTATCGAATAAGCATGTGTCCTGAAACATTGCGGTCTCGAATTTTAGAGCATTCGATGCAATTTAACTGATACACTGTAATAAATACTGTAGTATACTTTAGTTTTTACTATGGTAATCTGTAGTGTATTGTAGTATAATATACCCCATAGTTGTAGAAAACTTCGTACAGTATTGGGTAAAGTAATTTGTTTATATTACTATAGTTGTTATATTACCACAGCAACTATAGAATTACCACAACAAATTAATTCAAGTACTTTACTATTGTATGGTTTAAAAAAACTATAGTATTTACTATAAATTACTACAGTATTTTTTCATGTGGTATAGACTGACAGATATACAAACAGCACTGATCTGATGATATGAAAGTGAGGATAGTGAGTGACAGCAGCCTCTGTGTGTGTGTGTGTGTGTGAGTGTGTGTGTGTGTGTGTGAGTGAGTGTGTGTGTGTATGGTGTGAGTGTCTCTCTCTCTCTGTGTGTGTGTGAGTGAGTGTGTGTGTGTATGGCGTGTGTGTGTGAGAGCGTGTATGGTGTGAGTGTCTCTCTCTCTCTGTGTGTGTGTGTGAGTGTCTGTCTGTATGGTGTGTCTCTCTCTCTGTCTGTCTGTGTGTGTGTGTCTCTCTCTCTCTCTGTGTGTGTGTGTGTCTCTCTCTCTCTGTGTGTGTGTGTGAGTGTCTGTCTGTGTGTGTGTGTCTCTCTCTCTCTGTCTGTCTGTATGGTGTGTCTGTCTCTCTCTCTGTGTGTGTGTGTGTGTCTCTCTCTCTCTGTGTGTGTCTCTCCCTCTCTCTGTGTGTCTCTGTGTGTGTGTGTGTGTGTGTCTCTCTCTCTCTCTGTGTGTGTGTC
>NW_015539875.1:14292-41680 GCF_001515605.1 Sinocyclocheilus anshuiensis
TCTGTGTGTGTGTGTGTCTCTCTCTCTCTGTGTGTGTGTGTCTCTGTGTCTCTCTCTCTCTCAGTCTGTGTGTGTGTGTGTACCACGCTGCGTCCCCCGCGGTCGGTGTGTCTGAGTGTGAGGGTGAAGAGTCCGGCTCGGTTCGTGTTCATGCTGAGCTGCAGTCGCAGAGAATCCGAGCGCACCGGCAGCGGTCGCACCGTCACGCGCACCGACATCAGCACCGTGCAGCATCGCGCGCTCGCAGACATGTCTCCGGCAGAACCGAATCCCCGCGGACTCACATCATCTCCATCTTCACGAGCAACAGTCAGCGACCGACTCAAAACACGAAACACGTCCGTCTGATATTTACTGCCCCCGTGTTATGACGTCAACATGTAGTTCCGAGTGCGCATCGAATAAAATCATTACAACCTGAACCTGAATAATAAAAGCTTTAATAAGTGTATAAACGCAGTACACGTAGCAAGTTTTTCTTTTTGGTAATTATATAATAAATAAAAAGAAAACAAATATAGAATAGAAAAAGAATAGAGAAAGCTAGTGTTAGAGGCCTTTTTTTTTTAGAACAGAAAACAAGCAGTTAGAAAACAAACAGAGCAAGTCTTAAAGGGTAAAGTATTTTTTATTTAATAAAAAAGGAAACAAATAGATAAAATAGAATTAGAACAGAGCGTGCTAGAGGTAGAGGGTCATATAAAGACGGAGTGTTTATTATTATTATTACTTGGCAAGTTCAAAAGTCTTTTATTTTGCCACTCCGATCCGCTGTCGCGTTGTTACGTCATATATTCTGCGCCGCGACGTTTTCGTTCTGCTGTTATTTGGTTGATGTGTTGTTTGTGTTTTGAGCCCTTAAGCAGTGTATAAAACGCTCAAAATGTGTGACCGTTATTTCTCTGAGCAAAGCGCATCTTAGGAACAGAGTTATTCACTCATCCCTTGTTTCTGGTGACTATATCTTAAAAGGCGACAAAGAAAAGTCTCCAGGCAAGCTCTGACATAACTGCTGTGAAGATGGAGTTAATTAAAGTGGAGATTGTGGACATGAGTGATCCAGAACCCTGCGAAGTGAAAGATGAAGATACTGAGGAACAGACAGGTTGGTGTCCATTTATGATTCTTAGTGATTAATGAGAAACATTAAAGTAAGGTTGTTGCATTTATGAGCTGATTTGATCCAAAGCAAGGTAGATTTCATTTGAGGTGCATGCTTTATCTGTTTAGGTACTCTCTGAGAACTGAATCATGACCTGGTCATTGCTATGTTGTGCTGAACTAAAGAAATACAGTAATAAAGTTTAAGCACATTTTCCAGACTTGAAAATCATAAAAGATGCATAATTAAACATTCTGATTCTAACAGAGAAATTGACTAAATCTAAATGGCCTTAACATTGCAAATAAGTAGTGTTAACATGAAACATAGTTTGTTAACAGAAGACGCTTTAAAATTTAATACACATGCCCTCGATTTTAACATTTTAAATGTATCAGTTGAAATTAACACACTGTAACAAGGAAAAATACTTCTACAGCTTTCATTAATCTCAATGTTACAAATTAAAAAATTATTGCAACGTGTTACCGTTTCATTTCAACAGTCATGCTTAAAGATGGCCATCTTTTAAGTATCTACAAAAAGGCCATAGCATTGAAATTACATGCATACGGGTATTGTATTGATACTCTCACACTTTATTTGCTTCTGTTTTAGAACACTTGATGGTTGTCTAATCTAAATAACCAAATATGGCAGTCACACACAGTCTAGGAGAACTTACAGGGATCACACACACCGATGCGTCGCGTTCATCTCAACGGTGGTCTAAAACTGTTTATTTAATCACCAAACGGACATAAGTTTACTTCAAGAATGAGCAATGGGGCATAAATGAGTTTGAAGTTAGGCGTCTAAAAAAAACAAAGAGCAAACAGAAGGAGAAACGTTTTGCTGAAAAATGCACAATACACAGAAGCTGCGTCCCAATTCGTAGGCTGCATCAATCGAAGTGCGTATTTGAAGGCCGATTGCGTCATGGCGAAGGCTGCCGCAATTCGAAAGCGACTTCAAATCAGAAGGATCCTTCGCAGCCTACCCTATCCCAGAATTCATAGCGCGCCGGTGACCACGGGACTTTAATTCAAACAAAATAGCGGGTGATGGTTCTGTGGCGGCCCACGAATACACTTCTAAATGTAAGTATTGTGTTTTAAGTTACTCAAATAGCTAGCGAAACAAATGTCAAAAGTCAGGTCGTAAAGGAACACTCCACTATTGTTGAAAATAGGCTCATTTTCCAAACTCCCCTAGAGTTAAACAGTAGAGTTTTACCGTTTTCGAATCCATTCAGCCGATCTCCGGGTCTGGCGGTAGCACTTTTAGCTTAGCTTAAAGCTTTGCTGCCGTACCATGCACAGCAGCGCCTGAAAATAGACTAACTTCCGTCAACATAACCAACGTGACCACCTGCTTGCACAGGGAGCGTGCTGGGGACTATTTCCAGGCGCTGTGTAATATCATTGCGCCTGCTGCAGTCATGGTACGGCAGCAAAGTTCCTAAGGAATTATTACGTTCCTTTAAAAAATATGAAGTTAAACTAACAATACCACTGCACAGATTCATTTGTTAGGTGGTCTGAGACATAAGTTCTTGTATTTATTAAATTGAGGGCTGAATATGATAACTCCTTTACTGGGGATAAAAACTCTGCCAGTCCACAACAATAAGACAAGTAGATAAGGCTACTTAATTATTAGATAAGTCTTTCAGTTGTATTTTTATTTATATATATATATATATATATTTTTTTTTTCATTTTTAGGGCCAATTCCAATTCTATTTTATACCCCTACGCCTACCCCTTCCCCTTGTCCCTTGAAACACAGTGTCAAGGGGTAGGGGTGAAAATATTTCCCTAAGAAATGGGACACCACCACTACTATACCGTTACACGTCATCATACGTCATCTAAAGGCTGATTTATACTTCTGCGTCGGACCTACGCCTTAGCCTGACGTGCACCTCTCCAAAAATCTGAAAACTTTTGAACAGGATGAAGTTGTCCAAATTTTTCTTATTCTGTTGAAATATCTTTTTTTTTCCCATTTAGTACTGCCCTTCGGAAGCAACAGAAGATACTTGCATGTTTCCCGGAAGACAAATTGAGAACAATTTACCCTGATCTTCAAATTAAAAAATGTTCACCCCTCGAGAAAGGGGAAGGGCTAAGGGGTAGAAATGGGATTGGGCCTTATTGTACTGCTGTCATGCTAGACATGTCCACAAATGTTTTAGGCAAACTTGATGATCCAGAAATATGATATCTGGAGTATTTTGTATGCATGTCCTGCTGTGTCATTTTCTAACCTTAAGATTGCAGCCCTGTCTTAATAATTTTCATAAGTTTCATTTTCTCTTCTTTTAGGACAGTTCTGGAGAAAATGGGGCTGCTGGGAAACTTACAAATGTAATGAATGAAGTTGTTCTGTACATTACTTTTGTAATTTTAAGTTATTTGTAAATGAAGCAAAGTAATTTCTGTGCATTGTTTTATTTTTGTATTATAAGTTGAAACTTGTAAATAAAAGACAATTAGTAGTTCTGGAAATTGTTTATTTTAGCAAAGCAAGTTATAATTTGTAAATGAAAATAAAACCTTCATTAAAAGTATTATCTTTAATACTGTAAGAGTAAATTTATGTGCCCTCTAGAAGCTTGCATTCTGCAAGTGAACATCGCTTTATTGTTCATCCCATAAAGAAGCACTAAATCACTTTCACAGACTTTCACCTTAACTGTTCCCTCCTGGTGGAATGACCTGCCCAGCTCAATCCCAGCAGCTGAGTCCTTAGCCATCTTCAAGTATCGGCTAAAAACACATCTGTTCCACCTTTATTTGACCCCCTATCTCTAGTACTCTCTATTCTAATTCTATTCTTTAAAAAAAATGTCCTTTTTAGACTTGCACTCTATTCATTTACTGCTTGTTTTCTTAAAAAAAAAACTAACACTAGCTTTTCTAATCCTTTTGTATTCTATCTATTTGTTTTCTTTTTATTTATTATACAATTAACAAAAGCAAAAAAGGCCTTTTAACACTAGCTTGCTCTATTCTTTTTCTATTCTATCGGTTTTATTTTTATTTATTATATAATTTAAAAAAAAACTTGCTACGTGTACTACGTTAAGCTAACTGAGGCTTGTTATAGCACTTGCCTATCATTGCTCTTTTGTTGATGTTGATTGCTTCCATTGTCCTCATTTGTAAGTCGCTTTGGATAAAAGCGTCTGCTAAATGACTAAATGTAAATTAAAGGTGTGTATTCTGCAGAAAAAACTTTATATATGATGGTCTTGCTTTAATATTACTGCTGCACTACTGTGTACTGTATGTTGCATTTTACTTGTGAATATGTTCAAGGTTGTTACATTTGAAATACTTTATATAGGCTACTGTTGGGCAGTTCAATGTACAACAGTGCATCATATTGAAAAAGACCATGTTTTGTAGTGTTGCTGTCCTGTGAGGAAAAACAACAACAACAAAACTTGGTACTTCTCATTTGTATGTGAATACAAGGAATGCATTTCGTTACACTCCACCACTTTGTTATTTTGCAAATGAAAGGAACAAAGTTTATTGCTAGAATATTAACAAATAGTTGCTAATTACAACTGCGTCCGATATCGAAGGTTGACTGTTCTTGTTGCCTAGCAACTGTGACAGCTGCCGTTGACGAGCGGCAGTAAGTTTGTAAGTGGACTTTTTATATTCCACTGCATAAAACTAAACAGTGTTGAAAACCTGTTTAAATATGTTCACCGTGGTCCATTTATGTACATAATAATCAATAATAGAATAAACAACATAAAATCACATTTTGGTAAGATATAAGTCAACATTTAACCGCTTTATATTTTGTGTTTTTTCATGTCATTACAATGTTCAAGTAAGTCGAAACCCAATACTTATATTTAAAGTAGGGCTGTCAGTTTAACGCGTTAAATTAATTAGTTATGAAAAAAATAACGCGATTAAAATATTTTAACGCAGTTAACGCACTGGATTTTATACAACAGTTAAGTAAATAAGAAGTTAATATTGTGCTATATTTTAAACAAAATATTGTGTTTTTGTAAATTTTGCCAACGAAAATATTACCTAAAACTGTTGTGCGTCTCCAAGCAACACAGTGATATTTAGTTTCTGAATGAATCCGTGTTTTGAACGAATCGTGTGAATCAATGATTCAAAGCCCCATTAGAGCCGTTTACTGAATTCCTGAATGAATCAACCGCTTGAACGAGTCGACTCATAAAGACATTTACCGCCACCTGCTGGCTGTTTTAGTGTCTTCTTTAGAGTATCATTTCATTTATTAAAAAAATAAAATAAATAAATAATCATTAAAGGGATAGTTCACCAAAAATACATTAATAAATAAATTCTGTCATCGTTAAGACTACTCACCCTCATGTTGTTTCAAACCTGATTGATTTACTTTCTTTTGCACAACATAAAAGAAGGTATTTTGAAGACTGTTGGTAACTAAGCTGTTTAGGTCACTAGTGACTTTCATTGCATGAACAAAAAATACTGAGATGTTTCTCAAATTATCTTCTTTTATGTTCCATACTTTATGTTAGGCCATTGTAGCCTAAACATTTAACACGATAATAGCTTTAAATTATCTTTTGGGGGTATTTTCACAGCCATATTTAGTTTGTAATTAATTAATCGCAGCACCCTGTAATTAATTAGATTAAACATTTTAATCGACTGACAGCCGTAATTTAAAGTGTAATTCAGTAATTAAAAGTCAAAAACTAACAATTCAGGCTCCAGTTATTTTAATTTTCATTAACGAATAACATCTATGGCAGCTCTGTGCAGCACACAGCCTCACGTGTCAAAACAAACAGCACGAGGTGTCAGTGATTCCTCCTCTAGAGGCCGCTCTCGCTCTGTATAATGACAGCGGACGCTTCTCAGCCGCTCGAGCAACGGACGCAACCTGGAAAACTATCGGCATGGGTTTTTGCCGATAGTTCCAGCAATCAACTATCGGTGCCGATTAATCGGCAAAACTAATACATCGGTCGACCTCTAGTCAGAATTACCTTTAAGCATCACTTAAATTTAAATTTATACTTTAGTGTTTCTAGTTTCACTTTTCTTGAACTGATTTATTTTTGACTATTTAATATATTTTAATTTTAGACCAGATGGAGGTGAAAGAGGAAAGAGAAGAACCGAGTGACATCAAGGAGAACCACTTTATTGAAACGCCTGAAGATTTTAAAGTTGGAGAAGAGTCTTTAACTGAAACAACAGAAGCCACAAATTCGTTCTCCTGCCCTCAGTGTGAAAAGACCTTCACACATAAAGGAAACCTTAGGGATCACATAAAAATTCACATCGGAGAGAAGCCTTACGCGTGCCGTCTGTGTGGAAAAAGTTTCATTCACAAAGGACACCTTAACGATCACATGAGGATTCACACGGGAGAGAAGCCTTACGCGTGCCATCTATGTGGAAAGAGCTTCACGTGTAAAGGAAGCCTTAATGGTCACATGAGAATTCACACGGGAGAGAAACCGTTCACATGCCACCTGTGTGGAAGGAGTTTTACGTGTAAAGGGAGTCTTACGTGTCATGTGCGGATTCACACGGGAGAGAAGCCGTTCACTTGCCCTCAGTGTGAAAAGAGCTTCTCACATAAAGGAAGCCTTAAGTGTCACATGAGAATTCACATCGAAGAAGGGCCTTTCGCATGCAATCAGTGCGGGAAGAATTTCACACAGCAAGAATACCTTAAAACTCACATACGAATTCACACCGGAGGCAAGCCTTTCACGTGCCACCTGTGTGGAAAGGGTTTAACGTGTAAAGGAAGCCTCAAGTGTCACATGCGAATTCACACGGGAGAAAAGCCGTTCACGTGCCTTCAGTGCGGTAAGAGCTTCACAAATAAAGGAAACCTTAAGATTCATGCAAGGATTCACACGGAAGAGAGCCCTTTGACTTGCCTTCAGTGTGGAAAGTGTTTCACACATAAAGAAAACCTTAAGTGTCACATGAGAGTCCACACCGGAGAAAAGCCTTTCACTTGTCATCAGTGCGGAAAGAGCTTCGCTCGGAAAGTAATCCTTCAGAACCACATAAAAACTCACTCCGGAGAGAAGCCTTACACGTGCAACCAGTGCGGAAAGAGATTCACAGATAAAGGGTACATCAAGCGTCACATGCGAAGTCACACCGGAGAGAAGCCGTTCACATGCCCTCAATGCGGAAAGAGTTTCACGCATAAAGGAAACCTTAAAATTCACATCAGAATTCACACCGGAGAGAAACCCTCCAAGTGTCCTCAGTGCGGAAAGAGCTTCACACATAAAGGACAGCTTAAGGATCACATGAGAATCCACACCGGAGAAAAGCCCTACACGTGTCCTCAGTGCGGAAAGAGCTTCAAATGTAAAGGACACCTCAAGACGCACATAAGAACTCACACCGGAGAGAAGCCTTACTCGTGCCGCGAGTGCGGCAAGAGCTTCACAGTTCAGAGAAGCCTAAACATGCACATGAAATATCATTCAGGAGAGAAATTGCATGAGTGCTCTGAGTGCGGCAAGAGGTTTGCAGAGAGCAACACCTTCAAAACGCATTTGCTCATTCACTCTGAAGAACGGCCGTTTAGTTGCGATCAGTGCGGGAAAAAGTTTATTCTTGCGGCGCGATTAAAAGCACACCTGAAGCTTCATACGCATGAGAGACCCTACTTATGCTCTTTGTGCGGAGAGAGTTTCAAACTGCTCGGCAGCTTAAAATCGCACCAGAAAATACACGCCAGTGAGAAATCGCACGTGTGTCCTGAGTGCGGTAAGGCTTTTACCAGAGCGACATACTTGAAACGGCACCAGCGAACCCACTCTGGAGAAACCCCTGGGAAGGGTTCATTAGTTCAAGAACCCTAAAACCACAAGAATGCATACTGGAGAGAAGCCAAGCCGAGGATTTTCAGTGTAGCTCGACCCGACTGTGTGACCCTACATTGGACAAATGGTTTGGAAAATGGATTTTAAGCACATCGATTTATCTACTGCTTCACATTATCCAGAGTAGAGCAATGCAAAGTTTGTCTTCGGTAATGAGTCAATAGTGTGAGATTCAGGTAAAGTAGAATTTCACCCAAAATCTAAGAGGGGTTAAATAACCTAATGGCTCTTCAAACAAATATAAGGCAAGTCAAAATACTAGCTAAACATGCCATTTATGCCACTAAGACTGTACAGTTTGGCTAAAGAAAAACATGTTGTGATTTTGACACACGATAAATATTTAACATTCCATATTGTTGCTGCTTTAGTAAAATATAAAAATGAAAAAAACAGTTCTCATGTTGAAAAGTACTAAAACTGACAAGAAATTCTTGTTGATGCCTATAATTAAAGGGATAGTTCATCCAATAATGGAAATAACATTTGCTGTTAATTTAGGTACTCCCAGCCCTTCCAAGATTAAGGTGATTTTTTTTCTTCAGTAAACAGTAAAAACTATTTTTTTAGCTAAAACCGTGGTTTTTGGTGATTCATAAAATATAAGTCAACGGCTATCATCACTTGGAGAGTGAAAAAGCATATCAAGGAGCACAAAATGAATAGCCGTGGTTCCTGATGATATATTGAGGTCTTATGAAGCAAAACGATGAATCTGTGCAAGAAACTGAACATTGTTTACAACATTATTACCTGTAATCCAGAGCCCGGAGTGATTCAGTTTACAAACGATTCGTTCTTTTGAACTGGTTCTTCTTAATGAACTCAATGAACAAGTTCAACAAATCGGACTGAACTGTCTGAAACAGTTCGTGGCTCAAGTAGCACAGATCTGCAAGGTACTAAACCAATACTAAAATTTGTATGATTTCTCATTGTTTATGTAAAAAGGTGAGTTGATTAAGTTTAACTAACAAAATCTTCTTTACTGTAAAAAGTCACTACATTTGGGATTGCCTGAGAGTGAGTAAATTAACAGCAGATTTTAATTTATGGGGAACTATCCATTTAATGCTTTTCCATGCTTTGCTCGCAAATTGAAAAACCAAGCTTCTCATTAAATCTGCACATACTTGAGTTTTCTCTTTTAAACGTGTTGAGTGAAAAAGAAACCCAGTTCTCTTTGTAATCACATTGCCTTAGCTGAAGGCAGCATATATTCCCTCCTTTGTAGATATGTTTGTATTGCATGTCTTAGCCCTTTAGTAAAACAATTGTCTCTTGTATGCCTGTATGATTGCTGAATGACAATAAAGTTAATCTTGGCTCATGTCATTGGCATGCTTTACTTTGAGGTCCTTTTTATACTAATTAGTTATAATTTCACATATTTAGCCAGCTGGCTATTATACAGCTCTTATTGTATACTATTATTATACATTTTGTTATAAAATGTTGTGATACTATTACTATAAAACGTGCTTTAAGTAGACAATGTTACATTCATGATTAATGCAAATCTTTACTAAAAATGTCAGAATTGATCTGTAGTTGTTAATGTTTGAAATAGCTCGAGGGATTATCGAGCTCATTGTTTTCAGTCAAGTTTATGGCAAACGTTGCACTCACTATTGCTAACATATCGTCTGTATTTTCTGATTTTATCATATGGGGAATTTTATACAGTAAATTCTGTTCATCAGAGCATGTTGTAATTTCACGGACATATGACGTTGCAGTTACTTCGCCAATAAGTCCATAAGAAATTGCCAAAATATTACAACCATAAGATGTCGTTTTATTTTATTTGTGATTTTAAGACCTTTAAATGGTCTTTTATTTTGCCTCTCGACTAGCTGTCGCGTCGGGGTGACGTCATAACGCCAGCACCGGAAGTAACTGGTTTGTTTTGATCCGTTCGGGATTTAAGGCGCATTCAACTTTTAGCACGATTCAGAGTTGTTTAAACAAATATATTATATCCCGACAGCATGGTAGTATCACAGATGTTTCTTTGGTAATAAGAAATGAACGTTCAACGGAATACCGCAGTGATTTGTTTGCCGATAGTTTATCTCTCGTAAATGGCGCCAAAATACATTAGTGTTATTTTCGCCTCAACACACGAGGAGCAGTAGTGCTTTACTTAGCCTTTCTGTTCCTTTCTACTGGTTTTCCTCCTCAAAAGCTTCTAGACAAGCAGCAGAACCCCACAGGAACAGCTGTGATAGTTTACATGGATGTAAAGATGGGGTTTATTAAAGAGGAGCCCGAGGACGCGAGTGACCCAGAGCCCTGCAGAGTGAAAGATGAAGAAACTGAGGAGCTAATAGGTTGGTGCTCAGTCATTATTGTTCAGTGACGTCACAGTGCTTTATATATGCCCAGGTGAAAATAAAGTGTACTTGAATGCTCTAAAACATACTTAAATACAAGCGTTTGTAGTACATTCTTATGTTTTGTGCTAAATAACATTTTAGAAGTTGTACACTATAAATACGTTAAGTATATTTCTACTTCAGTGCAATTGCAAAGGTATACTAAATACCCCTGACATTTAAATTGATTTTAGTGCATTGAAATAAAGTACGCTACCGCAAAAACATAGAGGACTTTTATTAGTGTATTTCTTAAAAGTGCGCTTTGAATGATTTAAAAAATGTGTTAAATGTTACTACATTTTTATATAGTTATCCTAAGTTTAAATTATATTGACTGTATTTAAAATATACTAGTAATGTTATAGTTACTGTGCTACTTAAGTACACTTAATTAACACTAACACTAAATTGATTTGAAGCGTACTATAGTCAGATTAAGTACTATAAGTGTTTTATAATTGCATTGCTTAAAAGTGAGTTACGATTACTTTACATAAAATTTTAGTGGAATTTTATATATACTATCACTATGGATTTTCATGAAAAATCCTGTAGAAATGTGTTACGCAAGTAAAAACCCTGTACCTAGGTGAAGAAAGTGTAGTAAAATACACATTATTTCAGTACACTTCCATAATGTACTTAAAGCGCTCTATGCACTAATCTTGTACTTAATATACAAAAAATTATTCTTTATTACATCTTAAGATCATCTAAGTGTACTCAACTGTGCTGTTTTGGGACACCATGAATATGAAATAAAATAGTTTCTCTGTAAAAAAAAAAAAAAAAAAAGTATCATGTATAGCACAGCTGAGTACACTTAGATATTCTTAAGATTATCTATAGAAGTACTAAAGAATAATTTTTAGTATATATTATACAAATTTAGTGTGTGAAAATTGAGCACTTTGAGTACATTATGGAAGTGCACTAAGTGTACTGCAATAAAGTGTTTTTTTTCACCTGTGAATGCATTTTAGAGACGCTTTTATCCAAATAAGCGACATGCATTGCATCAAATTAGAGGAAAAACTGCAACAAAGCTTTAGCCTTTTTGCCACTTTTGACGACTTCTTATAGTGTTTCTCAAATTCAGTTTCCACTTTTCATTTAGAATATCTGGTTACAGTTCTAATACATCTTTATACATCTATAGACTCGTGTTTACAGTACGGGGTGTAAATTCAACATGGCTAAATGTTTTAAAACAGCAGTCCTCCATTATCACTGTCTTAATGCATTATTTTCAGTGTCAGAACCTTTAAAATTATATTTAGCACATTGCGTTCATATCCTGGTCACATCTGCTTTCCTGTATATATTAAGGATATGCCGGTATCAATTTTTCATGTTGCGAATAATTGCTAATGCTTTTTATCACGGTATACGGTATTATCACAATGTTGAAATTTAGTTGCAAAAAAGTATTGTCATAAAACAGTTAACAGGTTTAATAACTTTTTGAACATTTAAATGCAATAAAGCAATACACAAAATGTATAAAGTTACAAATTTTACACAGATTACAGTGCAAAAGAATTATAAAGATCAATAAGTATCACTTTACAATAAAATCTAACCTTAGTTAATGCATTAACATTCATAATGAGCAATAGCTACATTTGCTACAGAAGTTATTAATCTTTGTTAAAAATAAAAATACAAGTCTCGGTTCATGTTAGCTCATTAACACAGTTGCAACTTTTGATTTTAACAACGTGTTATTAAATATTAGATTTACCTAAGATTAATTAATGTTCAGAATAATTTTTATTGGCGGTTTGTTAACTAATGAAGCCTTAATGTAAAGTGTGACCGAACAATAACGAATCAAAACACTTTCAAACAATATCTAGGGCATGTTGTAGACTAGTCTGGATTAAAATGTAACAAAGTTTGAAAGTAAATGGCCTATTAAGTCTAAATATTTAAGTATTTGGCGCTGTGATGAGCACCATAACGAATGCAAAAATCTGAATGGCTGTTTAAATGATTTAAACATGTTTCAGAAACAGAAAGCAGGGCAGGCACACACTGGTCAAGTGAAAGATTCTTTTTTTCTTTATTAATTGATAAAAAACTACAAGCTCTATGTCGATCATCTATTATGTTTTAGTTGTGGTATCGGTTCAGTAGTAGTATTAAGATATTTTAGTCAGGTATCGTGTCAAAGTTTTGGTATTGTGACAACACTAGCGGTATTTAAATTTGTTATATTTTAATAACCTTAGCTATTTCAAGCAAAAATTATCATAATATATATTGTTATTGTGAGATTAAATGACTCGTCCAGCTCTACTAACCATTTAATCAAAATGTGATGTATGTCGCTAAACGTCCTTAAAGGGACAGTTCACCCAAAAATGAAACTTCTGGCAACCCACCAGCTGGCGGTCGCCTTTGACTTCCATAGTATTATTATTTTTCCATACTATGGAAGTCAATGGCTACCATCAACTGTTTGGTTACCAACTTTCTTCAAAATACTTTCTTTTGTGCTCAACAGAAGAAAGAAACTCCTACAGTTTTGGAATAACATAAGGGTGAGTAAATGATAACAGAATAGTAATTTTTTGGGTGAACTGTACCTTTAAGACGATGCTTAAATAGACTTGGTGCCTAGGAGGTACTTGAGCGCTTTGATTGAAGGTAGTGCAAAGTTTGAGTACCACTTTCTTGTTTCACCAAAAGTTTTTAATAATTGAATGTTAATTGCAGGCCTGACGGAAGTGAAAGAGGAGAGTCAAGTCCTGAATAAAGTTGAAGACAACCGCTATTTTCAGACACTTGAAACTGAACCAAACTCTCAGCCTGCAAAGCTCTCTCAAAAACGACACGTTAAAAATCGTGCCAGAAAGAAGCCTTTAACATGCGTTCATTGCGGAAAGAGTTTCAGTCATAAAGGACACCTTAATATTCACACGAGGAGTCACACTGGAGAGAAGCCGTTTGCGTGTGATCAGTGTGGAAAGAGGTTTATTCATCGAGGACATCTTAACGAACACTTAAGGATTCACACCGGAGAGAAGCCTTTCGCATGCACTCACTGTGGAAAGTGTTTCACACATAAAGCAAGCCTGACATGGCACATGAGAACTCACTCTAAAGAAAGCCCTTTAACTTGCTGTCAGTGTGGAAAAGGTTTCACACAGCAAGAAAAACTCAAGTGTCACATGAAAATACACACTAAAAAGAATCCGTTTACATGCCCTCAGTGTGGAAAGAGTTTCGTTCATAAAGGACACCTTAATGATCACTTACGAGTTCACACTGGCGAAAAACCGTTCACATGTCATCTGTGTGGAAAGAGTTACCGACTTAAAGGATACTTTAATGTTCACCTGAGAATCCACTCTGGAGAGAAGCCGTATGCGTGTGATCAGTGTGGGAAGAGCTTCATTAATAAAGGACACCTTAATGAACACTCAAGAGTTCACACTGGAGAAAAGCCTTTCGAATGCACTCCCTGTGGACAGAGTTTCACACATAAAGGAAGCCTAAGGTTGCACATTAAAAAGTATCACACTGAAGATGATACATGCCTTAAGCGTCACGCGACCGGCCTAAAATGCCCTCAATGTGAAAAGGGTTTCAAACATAAAGGACACTTTATGAATCATATAAGAACTCACATAGCCTTGAGCCTAAAGACACACTTAAAATGACTCGAAATTAAGCATAAATAAACCCTTTGAACTGCACATGAATGCATAACCTGTCTGGTTTGGCTTGCTAATAAGACAAATATATAAAGGCACATTTTTTTACGAAGGTTTATGGAATGCTTTCTGTAAAGCTGCACTGAAACAATGTACATTGTTTTTGGTATATAAGTGAATCATATGAATAAAACGGGTGACAGATACATCTTTTTCTCTTTGCGTTTAAACTCTTTTTGTTGCTGGGCTGCCAACAGGTTAAAATGATATTAACAGATTAACAGGGTTTTTGTACTGTAGTTAATGCATCCACAGTAGAAAACTATCGGTTTGTTTTAAGAGAAAAATCTGTATGCAGGAGTTGTGTGCATGAAACAATTAGTTTTCAATTACACGTTTAGTAAATTATGTGCGTTCACATTTTTGACTGCTTGGTCCAAATGATTAGATTGCTGTCCTCGAGCCGCTGGATTCCACCGATATTTGGCATTTATTTTTCTCTAGTAATTTGTTACACAGAAAAGTGTCAAAGCATTTTCTTTTTTATTGTTATTAAAGGAATAGTTTAATGGCGGTAGCCAATGCCATTGTCTTCAATAGTTTAGTTACCAACATTATTCAAAATACACTGCTCAAAAAAATTAAAGGAACACTATGAAAACTCATCAGATCTCAATGGGGGAAAATATCATGCTGGATATCTACACTGGTATGGACTGGCTAATGTGTTAGGAACGATGAAAATAGTCAACCTACAGAGGGCTGAATTCAAAGACACCCCAAAAATCAAAGTGAAAAAATGATGCAGCAAGCTAGTCCATTTTGCTGAAATTTCATTGCAGCAACTCAAAATGGTACTCCGTAGTTTGTATGGCCCCCATGTGCTTGTATGCATGCCTGACAACTTCGGGGCATGCTCCTAATGAGACCACGGATGGTGTCCTGGGATATATCCTCCCAGATCTGGACCAGGGCATCGCTGAGCTCCTGGATAGTCGTTGGCGGACTGTTGGATGGACCGAAACACAAGAGGTGTCCCAGAGGTGTTCTATTGGATTTAGGTCAGGTGAGTGTGGGAGTCATTCAGTAGTATCAATTCCTTCATCCTCCAGGAACTGCCTGCATACTCTCTCCACATGAGGCCAGGCATTGAACCCAGGACCCACTGCACCAGCGCAGGTTCTGACAATAGGGCCTTTCGCACCGCGGGAACCTTTTAATAGTACCAGAACTAATTGTGGAACTACCCACTTTTTGGCGTTTTCGCACCGCCGGAACTGGGTGCGGTTTTAGTACCGGACTGCCTTTTTCGAGAGCAGGGTCCTCCTACTCCGGAGCAGGGTCTAACCAGCACAACTGGTACTAATTGTGACGTAAGTAGACATTGATTGGCCAAACACGTACGAAAACGCCCTCACCCGCCATGATTTAAAACGCTGTGTAAACATACTGTAAACATTGTGTCAATTGTTCTTCTTTGTTTCTGTTGTTGAACGCCGCGCACAAATGACGTCGCTGTCGACCGGCTTACGTCACTTCTTAGTACACACTGTCAGTGCGAATGCAACCCTTTAAATGGTACTGGGAAATAGTTTGCGCAAAATCGTCCCAGTACTTTAGTACTGTACATTTAGTTCTGGAACTAAAGCGGTGCGAAAGGCCCTCATGGGTCCAAGTATTTCATCCCGATACCTAATAGCAGTCAGGGTGCCATTGTCTAGCCCAGTGGTTCTCAATCCGTGCCCCGTCACGGATTCAAATGCGGCCCGCTGAACACAATTTAAAAAATAACTTTCAGTTTTACAATTCATTTTAGTTTTTACATAAATTTAAAAATGTGCTAAACAAATATAAGCTATAATAATTTTGTTTTTCATATATTATTTTCAGACATGAGCAGACCTGCTACTCACGTAATTAACGTTACTCATTTAACGAACACTTACAAGCGCGCGCTTCAATTCAAATAGTCATCAGCAGCCATTAGTTCGGTAAAATTGAGTATCAATCGCAACTTCATTGTGCTGTGTTACTCCTTTCGAGCCGAATTTCACAAAATTGGTCCGCTCCCGACAGCATCAGGTGTTTTATTAATGGGGAGTAGAATTATTTATTTCAATGAATGTAATCGATTAGATATCATAATATTTAGGTTGGTTTGACATGCGGCCCGTGAGACTTGCACGTGGACCATAGTGCGGCCCAGTGGAAATAAAGGTTGAGAACCACTAAGTAGTCGTCGTCTTCGCTGTCGTCTTTCAGATTCATTACGGAGTATGAATAGGTACGACAAAGTAAAAGCTGCGAGAAGCAGCTGAGGCTCAGCCATTTTTATATTTTGTTTTACCTCAGGAGTGTTGCGCGTAAAGAAAGCTCCAGGAGATGAGACCTCTATACATGGATTAAAAACACATGTACACTTAGTTCAACAAATAAAAGTTAATTTTCTTATTGCATGACAACAGAGCTTCAGATCTGCTACTAATCAATTAATAGTTTCAATTGGCAATTAAATATATAAGCACATAATAAACATATACAATTTAATTTATAAAACAGGTAATGCTTGTTTTGTATATCTATAGTATAAATATTTTAAATTTGATAGTATAGTCATTTACAATATTTATTTACGTTATATCGTAATCTGCGTGACCCTGCCGTTGGTTCTGTTTGATGAGGTTGCAGGGCGTTCCGAATGAGCGATTATTGTCAGCGAAGTCCACTTCAACGGATATCACGTGCTTAGGGAGCAGTGCACACTGCATAGGGACCGACCCCGTCAATGGGAACGCTCCTTTAGAAACGAAACCGTTAGATTGACGTCTTTTATTTTGCCGTGCGGAGCCGCTCTGACGTCATTACGCAGGCGCCGCGACTCCTCCCTTTATGGTTCTCGTTGGACAAAGGTTTTTGTTTCGAGATATTCAGCGTTTAACGTGTGTAAAACGTCCATTTTTGTGGAGTTATTTTCAAGTAATGCATTCCACATGGTACTAATTTTGCGTTGGTTGTTAATGTAAAATGAATGTATTCAGCGTGATAATGTAATGCTTTGTGTGCCGATAGTAAATGTGCGCGTTATTAACGCGCGAGGAACAGAGTGATTTACTTTGCTCTTTATTTCTTTCTACAGAAGTCTTTGAGAAAAGTAGAAGATAAATCTTCGTGTCATGGAGTTTATTAAAGACGAGCCTGAAGACTGGACTGATCCAGAGCCCTGCAGAGTGAAAGATGAAGAGATTGAGGAACAAATAGGTTGGTTTTCAAAACAATTAAATACAATGTGCTTATTATTTCTCATAATGTGTCTTAGGCCAGAAAAAGAGCAAACTACTCCAAGACTGTTTAATGCACCAGATGTAACTTGAAAGGAAACATAGTAAATGCATGTATTTGCAGGTTATTAGGAATACAGTATATATGTAAATGTCCAACGAAACAATGTTTATATTAAAGGCAGTGAGATCAAAAAAGTGAATGTAAACATGTAGACTATTATATATATTATGTGCAAAAAATGGTTAAAATCACATTACATTCTAACATTGTACGATTGCAATCTAAAAACAAAAGTAATGCATTTTAAAGCAGAAGATAAATTCACTAAACTGAAAATAAAATTTAATAAATTAAAACAAAAGCACAGGCTAATTGTATTAGGCTATTTTGATTTCCCCATTACAGTCACTTTATGGTTAATGCTATCATAAAAATACACTTGCAGGTTTAAAATTCTACACATGGCACATTTATTATGCACGTACAAATATTTCAGGAAAACGTATATTTTAGTCACAATTATTGCAATCTTTTTCTATTGCACTCTGTCTGTTGCGCATTTGTGTGCGATAGAAATCTGTGAAGTTTAGCAGAGAATTGCATGCAGAAAGGCTCATGCACTCCTGACAGCAAAATAGAAATATTTCTATGACTTTCTAATAGGGTTGGGCAATATGAGCAATATTTTATATCACGATATGAGTAATTTTATTTCATGGTAACAATATATATCACAATATAGTTATTTTTGCTTTAAATAAGGATATCAAAAATTGTTATACCATAGAAATGTCATAATTCTTGTCACCAGTGTCAATATCACAAAAAAACTAATGCTAGCCTAAATTTAAAAAACAAAACAAAAAATTCTCAAGCTTTCTGAAGACAAGTAAACAGTCAGCGATTACATAAGAATACTAATTACAAGCTATAGGACAAAAAAACTACAGTAGAACAAATTAAAAAGATATGATACATACATTGTATAAAGTAATCAAATGTATAAAAACACTGCATATTCTTGAATGTGTAAATATATTTTTTCTTATTAAAATTACAAAAGTGATTTAGCCAAGAGCAGTGAGAGGATTTCTCTTTAGTTGTTTGATTAACATAAACGACAGACGGCAGGAATATTAGACTGCTGTCACTTTAAGAGCTTCCCGGTAGCTCTTAAAGTGACAGCAGTCTAATATTCCTGAAAGAGCTTTCTTTCTCAGCTGTTTGCTTTCAGCCACATCTCAAACACATTAAACAGCGCAAGGCTATCTGTCAGCAGCACATGTATCTTTCAGAGCAGCTGCTTCAAACTACACATGATAACTATATCTTACGAGTGATTTTTAAGCCCTTAATATAAGCATGACTCATGTTTAGGACAAACTGGATTATGCACTTGCCCCGCAGCAGCTCACTCTGTCCTCTGCTATTTTTCAGATGTGCTCGCATCAATATAAACATTGCCTCATACCAAACGGCTTATAAAAATGTATCAATATTGTACAAACTCAATATACTGCCCAGCCCTAGTTTAAATATTTATAGCCTATTTCAACAATGAATTGGAGCGACATAATTAGCACAATCTAAATTGTTTATATTTAAGTGTTGGTTATTATATCTAAAATAATAATAATAACAACCAAACATTTTCCGTCAGAACAGAAAAGAAAAAAAATCATCAAATACACAAACTCAAAGGTCTTCACGGCAACCCTTCAAAATAAAAGTTTGGTAAAACTAAGAAATTATGACAAATATATTATCTCTTAAATTAATAATAATAAGAAAAAATATATTGATTCACAAAAGTAAAAATAATATTAATTATTATTATTAAGCAATATGAGATTATTCATTCATATTATCAGATTATTCATTCATATTTTAATTTATGCAGCATACTAATTATGTTGTACAGCACCTTATTGGACAAAAATATATAAAATGAAATTTCATTTGTTTACATTTTGCTTGATTTTTTTTACATTTGTTTTATGAATTCATTAGACACCATTTTTGATGCTGAATTTGCATCATCATAAAACACAGAATCCAGAATAAAATAAAATGGAAAACACAGAATTTGTGAAAAAATAATACTGATTTCATTGGTGCCCTAAATTAAAAAAGATATGAAAGTCATGCTTGCATTCATAAACTGAACTACAAAACACATTAGTCAATTAATGAATTACATTTATTTTACACTGCAGTTGTACTGTAATAGTAATATATTACTGTCTTAAGGGATAATAATAATAAATTAGTATTAGTAGTAGTAGTAATCATTTGTATTTAGAATGTCAAACAATTTAAAACACGGGTGAACTCACAACTAAAAAGTTTGTTTACTTTATTATTTAGAGGAATTAGACAAAAGATAATATACACAGTATGCAAGACATCTTGTAAGGCACAGTAGAAATTTATATACTTAAAATTATTTAAAATGGCGCAGATACATTTTTAATTCCACCACCAGATTGAGGCATTTAAAGGGATAGTTCACCCAAAAATGAAAATTCAGTCATTAATTACTCACCCTCGTGTCGTTCCAAACCCGTAAGACCTTCGTTCATCTTCAGAACACAAATTAAGATATTTTTAGCATGCGCATGCTGAACGTAGCAGAAGAAAAATGGCAAAGACGGTAACTCAGGGAGAAGAATTGCTGAATAAATTGTTATTATTGTTTTCTTTGTGCACAAAAAGTATTCTCGTAGCTTCGTAAAATTATGGTTGAACCACTGCTTGCTACATTTCTGTGCGTTGATCGTGGTAATTACATTGCTGTCTATGGGAGGGTCAGAAAGCTCTCGGATTTCATCAAAAATATCTTAATTTGTGTTCCGAAGATGAACGAAGGTCTTACTGGTTTGAAACGACATGAGGGTGAGTAATTAATGATATAAGTTTCATTTTTGGGTGAACTATCCCTTTAACTTTAAAATTTCTTGGGGGTAGCACTGAGTGGTATGACCAGAAATCTGTTTTTTTTTTTTTTTCACAGTGTATCATTTCTCTAGTGGCTTACAAATATTAACTAAAAACTGTGATAATCAAATCAATTTATAAAACAGTTTAGTTAATTAAAGGAATGCATTTTAAAAGATACATTTTTTGGCATGTTTATTAAATATTGTGATTTGATTTATTGTCCATATTACTAATTTGACAGAAAAAAAAAATACAATTTGAAAATGTATCTAAAATGACCATAGCATCAGTACTGAAGAACTGATGGTGTTGATAATGACTGAATGAACGCATTGCACACTAAACATAAAACAAACACACAGTTACTTGGTGTCTTTTACTATCTATTTTTATTTGGGCTTGACGTTTTGACATTTTTTTGGTCCCCCCTTTCTGATTTTTGTCAATTTATTGTTATTAATTGTAGGCCTGATGGAAGTGAAAGAGGAAAGCCAAGAACTGTATGAAGTTGAGGACAACCGCTATTTCCAGACACCTGAAAATTTGATAGCTGAAGAAAAACCTTTAATTGACTATCAGTCTGAAAATCTTTCACAAGCAGGACGCCTTAAAGATCCCATTAAAAGTCATACCAGAAGGAGGCCTTTCACATGCCATCAATGCGGAAAGAGTTTTGCAAATAGAGGGCAACTTAATGTTCACAAAAAAATTCACTCTGAAGAGAGACCTTTCGCTTGCCTTCGGTGTGGAAAGAGTTTCACAAATAAAGAAAACCTTAAGTGTCACATGAAAACCCACGCTGGAGAGAAGCTTTTCTCGTGTTATGAGTGTGAAATGAGTTTCACTAGCAAACTAACTCTTCAGAATCACGTAAAAACTCACTCTGGAGAGAGGCCTTTCCCGTGCCACCAATGTGAAAAGAGCTTCGATCATAAAGGACTCCTTAATATTCACACGAGGAGTCACACTGGAGAGAAGCCCTTCGTGTGTCCTCAGTGTGGAAAGAGGTTTATTCATCGAGGACATCTTAATGATCACTTAAGGATTCACACCGGAGAGAAGCCTTTCGCATGCACTCACTGTGGAAAGTGTTTCACACATCAAGCAAGCCTCTCATGGCACATGAGAACTCACACTGAAGAAACTCTTAAGCGCTACATGAGAATGCACCCTGAAGGGAATCCTTTCAAATGCCATCAGTGTGGAAAGAGTTTCCTTCATAGAGGACACCTTAATGATCACTTAAGGGTTCACACTGGAGAGAAACCATTCACATGCCCTCACTGTGGAAGGAGTTTCAGTCATAAAGGATACTTTCATGTTCACTTAAGGATTCACACCGGAGAGAAACCGTTCGTGTGCCATCAGTGTGGAAAGAGCTTCACGCATAAAGGAAGCCTGAAGTGGCATATGAGAATCCACACTGAAGGACTTTTCACTTGCAATGAGTGTGGGAAGAGTTTCGCCTATAAAAGGAAACTTCAGATTCACAGAAGAATTCACACCGAAGAGAACCCTTTAACTTGCCTCCAGTGTGGAAAAACATTCACATGTAACAAAAAGTTTAAGTGTCACATGAAAACTCACTCTAAAGTCAATCCTTACTCATGCAATCAATGTGGAAAGCGTTTCAATCAAAGAGGACACCTGAATGAACACATGAGAACTCACACCGGAGAGAAGCCGTTCACATGCCATCTGTGTGGAAAGAGCTTCAGTCAGAAAGGAACCTTTAACATTCACCTAAGAATTCACACCGGAGAAAGGCCGTTCACGTGCCATCAGTGTGGTGAGAGATTCAGTAAGAAAGGAAACTTGAATGTTCACCTGAGATCTCACACTGCCATCAACCTTGCATGCCATCCAAGTGCGCAGAGTTTAATTCAAAAAGCGCACCTTAATGATCATATAAGAATTCACATTGTAGACAGGCCATTCACATGCCATCACTGCAAAAAGAATTTCATTCATAGAGGACACCTTAATGATCACCTGAGAATCCACACCGGAGAGAAGCCTTACGCGTGCCAACAGTGCGGAAAGCGTTTCACACATAAAGGAAGCCTTAAGTGGCACATGAGAACTCACGCTGATGAGGAGCTTTTCCAAAGCCGTCAAACCGAGAAGAAATTTACAAAAAATGCAGATGTTGAGAGTCAGAAAAGAATTCGCACCGTAGAGAAGCTTTACGCGTGCCAACAGTGTGGAAAGCGTTTCACCCATAAAGGAAGTCTTACGTGGCACATGAGAACTCACGCTGATGAGGAGCTTTTCACGTGCCACCTAAGTGAGAAGAAATGTACAAGTGATGTAGAGAGTCGCTCTGGAGAGAAGCCTTACACGTGTCCTTTGTGTGAAAAGAGTTTCAGTCGTCAAGCAATCCTTCAGAGTCATGTAGAAACTCACTTTGAAGAGAGTCCTTAAAGGTGCTGTATGTCATTTTTTGACTAAAGCATTACAATAGCGCAATATGTTTGCAGATATTTAGGAAACAATCTAATTCACGTACTTGTTTCTCTGAAAAAAAACAATGCTATGGCCAATATTACATACTGCATCTTTAAACATGCCCTCAATTTAGAAAGAAACCCCTTCGAACTACTCCTAACCTTAGAAGAAACCAGGCAATTTTTCTTTACTACTATCACCTTATGAAGGACTTGCTCTTGGCTTGCTCACTGTGGGTATAATAACGAATAACATTTTTCATGAAGCTGTAAATGGAACTGCTCAGTGGTGACCTATGGTAGATATTTCTTCAGCATTTTCTGTAAAGCTTTGAAGCAGTGTACACTACCATTATATATGAAAAGCTCTGTAAATCAAGCTGACTTGGCTTACACATTTTTCTTGCATTAAATACCTTTTATTAAATAACGGTATAGGATTTAACTTGTACTTTGAAACACATTTTCAGAGATGTGCAAACCCCCAAAATGCTGTTGTCATGTAAATTAATGGCCAAACACATAAAAAGTTTTCAGGTTTAGTTAAAACTGCATTGTGTGAACGGCCCCTTTCTTAAGCCTCGTTCAGACTGTCAGCCCAAATCCGATTGAAATCCGATCATATTTAGATAGTCTGAACGACAACAAACTACATGAAATCCGATTTGTGCAAATCCGTTTCGAGCTATATTCATATGTGGTTTGGAATCCTATTCAAATCGCATTTCTGGAAATCCGTTTCAGTCTGACCGGTCAGATCGGATTTAGCATAGCTTTTTCACGTCCTCACGCCACGTAAAATGTAAACACGTCAGACATTTTTTGTAGAAAACATGCCGAACGTCTTTGCAGAAACAAGCTTGTGTCGTTGTGAAGTGCAAGTCAAGCGGAAAAAGACAGTATACTGCTAGTATACGTACCTCTTTGAGTTTTGAAAGTAGCGGAGACAGCAGCACTGAGTAAAGCCGCACATTCCAGCTTTCTGCGATTCTGATGCTGCCTCGTATTCTGTAAAACGAAAGACCGCTTATGGACACACAAATCAGATATGAACAGTTGCATACACTGTGTGGACAGTCAGTTATTAAATCGGATTCGAATCCGGATATGCACAAAATCGGATTTGGGCTGACAGTCTGAACGAGGCTTTAGTGTTTTTGTTCCTATGGTTACCAATTATGATGACCTGTCTTCTCATTATCCTGTGTGCATTTAAGCCCTCTGTTTAGTTCAGTCCATTGTCCTGTATTGTCATTTCTAATTCTTGTAAAGCTGTAACTTCTCTCCTGTGCCTTAGTTTGAGTAAATGTTTGATTACCTTCTTTATTTGTTTATAATTAAGTTAAATGGCTGACATTGAGATCCATCTCTCTTTCTCATGTTCCTTCGCCTGCCTTACCATAACAGAACAGAGGATCTAGAGAAGATGCATGGCACTTCCAGCCGTTTGCCACCTCCTCACTTGGGATAGTCACTCCCTCGAGGACCACACCAGTGAGTTCCCGGAACATAGCATATCATTATTTTTGGACTGGACTTAATGATCCCCTGTCTGTTAATGGTCCTCAAGGGAAGTTTAAGGATTTTGTTGAACTAGTGCTCACAAGGAGTGGACGATGATTGCCACTTGCACACCACAGACACTGAGCCTGAGCAATTGCCTGCCTCAAACCCTGAGCCTACACCCATCACGAACGCAAAACCAGAGCCCACACCTGCATAGGACCTCCTACCAGCAGAGAGTTTGACCTTAAAAGCTAGTACCTGCAGCCGAGTTCATCCTGGAGCCTGAGCCAGATGAGAAAGACAAGTCTGTCCCAGAGTTAGAGCCATGTCCCAGAAAGGAGTATCGATATCCTGGAGCAGAGTACCAACATATCCCCCCAGCCATCCTAGTTAATGTAATGGATTTGCTGGACCCCCCTCCCATTGATGCAGCACGGTCTCCTGACTCCTTTGTCTTCGCCAGATCCATCTCCTGGCTTAGCTGGCTCTATCTGGTTCTCTGACTCCACCTGGTTAGCCTCGGCATTTAAACCGTTTTATTCTAGCTTCATGCATTCTTTTTTTATCAACACTTAGATGTGGGTAAGTTTCATAAAAAAGCAATGTTTTGAACAAAAAGCTGAGATTGTGATGTTTTTGTCAAAAACTATATCTAGATGCAATTCAGAACAATGATCAGAACATACTGTAGATGGAGTAGATTGCCTCCATCAACACCCACAAAGCTTCAGAGTCCTGAACCAATTCCTGGGTCGACATTTCATCCGGTAGCATAACGCAGTTTGATTTATATGCTGTTAAATGTCTGATGATCACGCTTCTTTTTCTTTTGTTCGTTCTTAAGTGATTTAAAAACAATATTTTTATCATCTTTTGAATGTCTGTTACTATTGTGTATGAGATGTGCAACATAATTAACCATGCCTAATTTCATACTAACGCTAGTCCATAATTCAACATGAACAAAATACATCCCTTCAAACATTGTGGTATTGCAAAGTCATACAAGTTTATTGAGCTAATGTTTTGACTTTTTTGGGGGGAAAATTCCACATTTTGGTGCATCTTATTTTTTTATTTAACTCTTTCCACATTCGTGGCAAGTTAAAGAATTTTTAGAGCTTGTTTTCTGAATTCTTTTTACTGAGAGATTATTTTCGGTCTCTGCAATGAAAGAAGTTTTCTCCACTTGTGAAACCATGATGTTTCTCCTCCACTTCATTTGGTTCTTGGCTTTCCTCTTTCTGCAGCAATATAAATATATTGAAATGTCACATCAAGAAAAACTGAGCTCATCGATCAACTTTAATTAGGTCAATCATATGACTCAATTCCTCATCTAATGTCAGTTTATATGACCATAAACATTTTCAAGAATATTATTAATTTCTTCAGAGGAAAAACTGTGTAATGGGAATAGAAACCAACCTATTTTCTCCTCAGTATCTTCATCTTTCACTCGGCACGGATCTGGAATTCCCATTTCTTCATTCTCTTCTTTAATAAACTCCATGTTTGTAATATTATGTCACACTGATCTCAGTTGTTCCACCTTGAGTTTTTCTATTTGTTAGCATGCTTCGCCATGTTTAGGATGATGAGAATAATGAACTGAAAAAATAAACACACAGTGAGTTTTTCTGAAACTTGTGTAGATGCGCTTTACACATCGTTTATACACATTAATGTGGCGCCATTCACATAAAACATTACATTCAAGAGATTTACATTCAACATTACAAATGTGTGCATATTTATAAAGACAAATGTATAAAGAAATAATAAATACATCAATGTTATTTTCAGATAAAGTACTGCATAGAGATACAGTATAATGCAAATAGTGAACTCAGTGAAAAATGTAAATGATTAAATATGGCTAATTTCCACCGAGTTCAGTACAGTACACTGATCTGCATGACATTGTGTGTATAAAATACAATGTTATTTTTTTGTGTTTGCGCACTCTGTACCAGAATGACGGGAAGAAAAGAGTCTGGAGAAGGCTTGGAGCAGCTCATGATCAAAGCACACACATCATCTGTGAAACACGGAGCAGTGTGATGCATGAGCGTGCATGGCTTCAGTGGCTCTGGGTTACTGGTGTTTAGTGATGATGAGACAGAAGACAGAAGCAGTCGGGTGAACTCTGAAGTGTATAGAGATATACTCTCTGCCCAGATTCAGTCAAATGCAGCAAAGCTGATTGAGCGGTGCTCCATAGTACAAATGGACGATGACCCAAAACACAGCAAAAGCAACCCAGGAGTTTTTAAAAGTGGAATATTCTGCAATGGCTGAGTCAATCTCCTGATCTCAACCCGACTGAGCTGCATTTCACTCGCTGAAGACCAAACTAAAGGCAGAAAACCCCCAAAACACAACAACTGAAGTCAGCTGCAGTAAAGGCCTGGCGAAGCATCACAAAGGAGAAACCCAGTCTCTGCTGATGTCCTTGAGTTCCAGACTTAAGGCAGTCATTGCCTGCAAAGGATTCTCAACAAAATATAAAAAATGAACATTTTATTTATGATTATATTTATTTGTCCAATTACATTTGAGCCCCTGAAAATGGGAGGACTGTGTATACAAATTGTTGTAATTCCTAAGCATTTTATGTTATATTTTTGTTCTATACCGTGAATTAAAGCTTAATTTCAAGGCCATTTTAAATCTTATTTTGAAGTACCAATGTGGTTATATCTAAGTGTGTGACTTACTTACTTTTTTAAATTAGTCTTCCCATTAACACCATTATATTGTCCATTCAGACTGATTCACAAAGAACACAAGAGGCGGGATTTATTGCTCTGGCAGGCACAGCTTAACATAACCAGTCATATCCAATCATATCACGATGGAGGCATTGCCTCCTCTGATGTGACTTTTCCCCATTCATTCTCCATTACCCCCCACCAAACTCAAAGCATGCTTTAGGGGGTCTGTTTAAACTCAATGGGCTCAGGGGAGGCGAGAGAGACGCGGACTCCCGCTGTAACTTTACCTGCTGGTGTCGCTGTTGGACAGTGTTTCTTTAAAAAAACATGTGATTTATACGCTTTTTAATGTTATATTTTGTAACACTGGTGTTTTATTTTTGTACTACAAATTCTTTTCTCATCCAATTTTTGAGAAGACACTGCCTCCCTTTAGGAAACACCCCTGAT
>NW_015539875.1:41930-82942 GCF_001515605.1 Sinocyclocheilus anshuiensis
TCCCTTTAGGAAACACCCCTGATATATATATATATATATATATATATATATATATATATATATATAAATGACTTTTGGAAAACAGGTAATCTTTCAGTGTTGATCAGGGGTGCCCAAACTTTTGTATGTCTTTTGCAAACGTACAAGGCTGTGAACTTAACAGCTTTAGAGAGGGAAACAACTACAATCCCATGAAGCATTGCAAATGACAATCAAATTAAAAATGACAGAGAAATATAAAACTCTTAATTTAAAGTTGTTAGTTGTATGTTTAAAAACCAACATATTTGCAATAGGTTTATTGCAAAATACGCAAATATACTGTATACAAATATGTAAGTATTTTGAGAGTGTAGGGAGACCAACTTGATTACATTTGCTGCGCTTCATAAGAGTGGGTGGAGCATAAGATATTATTTGGAGCAACTCTCTGATTGGTGGAATTTGCTTTGCAGCAGTATGGGTAATGTAGTTTTTCACCTCAAATTCTGCTATTAAACAATTAATTTAAAAATAAGTTAAATAAACACCAACAAAAGGGTTCAATAAAAGCATACGATCTATTAACAAACTCAGAGCTCACAACAGGTCTGTCTTTAGAGGTGTATTAGTTATTGTTTAAAATCAATTTTCCTCAAATTAAATCATATCAAATGAATGGAATTTTTACTCAAGGAACAGACTGATGACCGCTATTAAACCGACAAGAATTTAATATTATTTTTTTAATTATTATTGTCAACTTATACAAACATAACAAAATATCTAAGAAGATATAAAATAAATCCAAAGTTCTACCATGAAACTCTAGAAGGCGCAGGCCGATAGGTCGATAACTCTAATCTAACACAATCACATTATTATTCACACGGCGCAGCTGATTGGTTTCTTTCCTCATCAACAGCCAATAAGCTTGCTGCTCAGCATTCAAATACTCGGCTAGTGCTTGCTAAACCCTCCACCTTCCCCAGCTCCACCTGTATAGATCTGCTACAGGGTGATATATATATATATAGGGGTTATTTCATATATGTTATATGTGCAGCAGCAGTATTTCTTACATGCTCACAGCAGCATGTGTGGAAGTATTGATTGTAGTAAGTCTCTGTACTTGCTCTGCTGCAGCAGCAGTGTAGCAGATCTATTCCGTCAAGACCAAACACATTGACATTGTGATGTATCTCGTCACGACAGAACTAATCATAAATTAAATGAGTACTGTGCAATCTGCATTCTTTCCATTTATTTCATTTTATATATATATATATACTGTATATATAAATATATAAACTGAACAAAATTATAAACGCACAGCCATTGAAGAGGAACATTCCACAGGCCACAATCAACAACCTGATCAACTCTATGCGAAGGAGATGTGTTGCACTGCGTGAGGCAAATGGTGGTCACACCAGATACTGACTGGTTTTCGGACCCCCCCGGACCCCCCAATACAGTAAAACTGCACATTTTAGAGTGGCCTTTTATTGTGGCCAGCCTAAGGCACACCTGTGCAATAATCATGCTGTCTAATCAGCATCTTGATATGCCACACCTGTGAGGTGGATGGATTATCTCGGCAAAGGAGACGTGCTCACTAACACAGATTTAGACAGATTTGTGAACAATATTTGAGAGAAATAGGCCTTTTGTGTACATAGAAAAAGTCTTAGATCTTTGAGTTCAGCTCATGAAAAATGGGGGCAAAAACAGAAGTGTTGCGTTTATATTTTTGTTCAGTGTATATTTCTTTCCATTCATTCACCTAATTCCATTTTAAATACAACTTTTTATTTATTTTGACGTTTATTTTCTTTCTCATGCTATTACTATTGTGTATGAGATGTGCTACCTAATTAACCTTGCCTAATTAATTTCGTACAAATGCTAATCCACAATCCAAAATGAATAGAAAAACATCCCTTCAAACATTGTGGTACTGCACAGTAAGAAAACGTTTATTAAACATATTTGGACCTCTTCCGCCGTAGAACTTGCATCAAATGACTTTTGGGAGAAATTCCATCTTTCGGTGCGTCTTAATTTAACTCCGTTCACCTGAAGACGAGCTTGGCTCTTTATGGCTACTTCAGACAGTGTCTTTTCTTATGAGCCAGCAGATAAATTGTTGTGCTGAAGTTCATCCCACATGAAGCGCAGCTGTATAGCTTCTCTCCAGGATGCACCTCTTCTGTTTTTGACGTTTCTGAAGTAGTCAAAGGCTTTGCAATATTGGAATCCTTGTCTGTTTTTTCTCCGGTATGGGTTTGTTGCTGCTGTTTCAAGTGGCTCGCTCTGGCACAAGCATTCACACCAGCATGCATTTTCTGGTGTGATTTCAAATTGCCAAGCCATTTAAAATCCTTTCCGCACAAAGAACACAAATAAGTTCTCTCGCCAGTGTGGCTTCTCGTGTGTATCTCTAAGTGGGACTGAAAAAGAAACTTTTTATTGCAGTGATCGCAGTTAAACAGCCTTTCTGCAGGGTGAATGCGCAGATGATTTAAGAAGTTGATCTTGTCTGCAAACCTCTTGCCACACTCCGAACACTGCAGAACGAACTCAGAATGAATATGCAAATGAATTTTCAGGTCTCTCTGATAAGCGAAACTCTTTCCACACTGAAGACACGTGTAAGGCGTCTCCCGAGTGTGAAATCTTATGTGACTCTTAAGATTTCCTTTATGTGTGAAACCCTTTCCACACTGAGGGCAAACGAACGGTCGCTCTCCAGTGTGAAGTCGGACGTGAACATTAAGGTTTCCTTTTTGAGCGTAACTCTTTCCGCAGTGATTGCACGTGTAAGGCTTTTCTCCGGTGTGGACTCTCATGTGACTCTTAAGGTTTTTATTTAATCTGAACCTGCTTCCACACTGCTGGCATTTGAAAGGCTTTTCTCCGGTGTGAGTTACTATGTGTCTGTTAAGGTGTTCCATGTCTGTGAAACTCATCCCACACTTATGGCATATAAAACGGTTATCTCTAGAGTGAATTCTTATGTGGCAATTAAGGGATTGTTTCTGTGAGAAACCTTTTCCACACTGAGGGCATGCGAAAGGCTTCTCTCCAGAATGGATTTTCATGTGTTGATTAAGGTTTCCTTTCAGTGAGAAGCTCTTTCCACAATTTCTGCAGGTGAAAGGGCTCTCGCCGGTGTGAGTTCTCATGTGGCTTTTAAGGTTTCCTTTCTGAGTGAAACTTTTTCCACACTGTTGGCATGTGAAAGGGCTCTCGCCGGTGTGAATTCGCATGTGGCTTTTAAGGTTTCCTTTTTGTTTAAAACTCTTTCCGCACTGCTGACAGGTGAATGGGCTCTCGCCACTATGAATTCTCATGTGGCTATGAAGGTGTCCTTTACGCAAGAAACACTTTCCACATTGAGAGCAAGTGAAACTACTTTTAGATCTTGTTTTCAGAGTTCTTTTTTGTTTTTTGGAGGAATTATTTTCTGTCTCCGTGCAACTAAAGGATTTTTCTCCACTGGTGAAATCATGATGTTTCTCCTCCACTTCATTCATTTCTTGACTTTCCTCTTTCAGCGGCACCAGGTCTAAAATTAACATATTAAATGATCAAAAATCAATTTGAGACACAAAAAACTGGGGATCATGCCACAAAGCAACAGCCATTAAATACCATGTCGTAATTACCGTATATATAATATTCCGAGATGACAACATGTGACATTCTACTTGGAGCTGAATTATGTGTTTCTATGGCAACACTATCAACTCCAAAGCCTTCAGGTGCTCCAGAACTCATTTAGTCATTTAGCAGACGCTTTTATCCAAAGCGACTTACAACGGAATGAGGACAACAGAAGCAATCAAAACCAACAAAAGAGCAATGATATGCAAGTGCTATAACAAGTCTCGGTTAGCCTAACGCAGCACACGTAGTTTTAAAAAAATATATCAAATAAATAAAAAGAAAATAAGTATAGAAATAGAAAACGAATAGAGAACATTAGTGTTAGAGGGTCTCATTTAAAAAAGAAGAATAGAAAAGAATAGAAAAAAATTGAGAACGTTATTGTTAGAGGATCATTTTTTAAATAAAAAGAAAACAAGTACATGGAATAGAAAAGTAATTGAAAATACTACACTCTAAAAAATGCTGGGTTGTTTCAACCCAACTTTCGGTCAGATATGGACTAACCCAACCTTCAACCCATTGGGTTACATTTTTGAATTAAATTTTTAACCCGAAAGTTGGGTTAGTCCATATCTGACCGAAAGTTGGGTTGAAACAACCCAGCATTGTGTTAGAGGCTCTATTTTTTTTTTATAAAAAGAAAGCAAGTATTAATCAATTAAGCAAGTGTAATTACATACAAGAACTCAATTCAACTTATTACAACTTTCTATTCTGAGAGCTACGACTTGGACCATGTGACAGTTGTACCAGATTCATTTAGGCGCTAACTCTGAGTCCGAGGACATGGAAAGTGACGAGTTAAATGTCACATGTCGTCATCTCTGAATTACGGTAATTTCGTCATGGCGTGAACTAAAAATTCGGCTAAAAACACATCTCTTCCATCTTTATTTGACCCTCTAACTCTAGCACTCTCTATTCTAATTCTATTCTTTATTTTAAAAAATTGCACTCTATACTGTTTGTTTTCTTTTTAAAAAATAACACTAGCTTCTCTATTCTTTTTCTATTCTATCTGTTTTCCTTTTATTTATTATATAATTTAAAAAAAACCTTGCTATGTGTGCTGCGTTAGGCTAACTGAGACTTGTTATAGCATTGCACTTTTGCTGATTTTGATTGCTTCTATTGTCCTCGTTTGTAAGTCGCTTTGGATAAAAGCATCTGCTAAATGACTAAGGCCTGGTTTCACAGACAGGGCTTAGACTAAGCCAGGATTAGGCCATAGTTCAATTAGAACATGTAAGCAATTTTTATAAACGTGCCTTAGAAAAACCATTACTGGTGTGCATCTTCAGACAAAACAAAGGCACTGATATGTTTTAAGATCAATCAGTGCAAGTTTCTTTCAGTTGAAACAGCTCGGACTTACATTTTAGTCTGGGACTAGGCTTAAGCCTTGTCTGTGAAACCGGGGGTAACTGTAATGTAATATAATGTGAACACAGCAGACTCGTTTCAGTTCATGGCCCTCTCTCCTAACGAGCTGAGACTCATGCTCTCACAGTGAGAGCAGCTTGATTCAGTGAGCTTTGGCCAAAACAGGAGACACTCAGAGAGCCTCCGAGGGAAAGAGAAAATCACTCACTGCTCCACTGAATAGCTTTTGTAGCATCATAGGGTGAAGAGTATTTTTTTATTCAACGACTGTAGTATTTATTACTTGAATACTATGTTAGATAGGGCTGCACGATTAATCGAATGCGATTGTCATGCGCATTTAAAAAAAAAAGCCGGTTCTGTAATCAGCAGTAAATCATCACCACGTGCTTTCAGATGGAGCAGCATTTACTACACAGAGCCGTAGTTCACTGACAAGCTACGCAAAAAAAACGCAGACGATTTTAATCGCACGATTATGAAATCGAAGAAATCGTTCGCGATAATGACAGCTGTTTGCATAGCTTCTCAGTGAACTACGGCTCTGTGTAGTAAATGCTGCTCCATCTGAAAGCATGTGAAAATACCACATTTAATAACATATTTTTACTCCAAACTCATAACGTCAGTCGAGTGTTTGAAATAAATCCTTCTGTGAGATGATGTGGCTTCTTACACAGAATAAGGCACGCAACATATTTCATAGTATTTAAGCAGTGATAAAGGCATTGCATAATAAACATATTTTATTTTAATGAAAATTATAATAATAAGAACTCAGATAAACCGTATATTGCCGTAGTCGTGTGTTTATTAGTCACGTTGAATCAATGAAAGCAGTTGAATCTTCGGTTTATTCAGCTGCTGCGATAGGCATTTTCTGGGTTTCTTCTGCGAGGCGTATTTGGAGTTTCAGCGCGAGAGCGCCCTCTGGCCTTTGGATGGAGATTTACTGCTGATCACAGAACCGTGCTTCACTGAAAGATACGCACGACAATCACAGCTTCTGTCGAATCGCGATCTCGATTCCATTTCGATTTATCGTGCAGCCCTAATGTTAGACATATCTGAAAAAACTTAAAACACAATTTCACGTGTCTTTGTTCTGTTATGTTTATTTGTCTTATTGCTCGTAATTGCTTCTTATTTTAACATTCACGATTGTTTATGCGTTTACGTAATAAGTTTTACTTATGAAGCTAGGTTTTGATTTAGATTAGTTATGGCCTTGATTAAAATGCCACCTAGTTTTAATCATATTTTAGTAACCTGAATTGTTTTAGTATACTAAATATCATAAGATTTTAGTCGACTGGTTTAGTTAAATTGTAATGCATCACCGAAATAAGAACAGGAGCAGTTTGCAAAAATAATGCACTGAATTGAGATGCAATTTATGGAATATCTTCACTCTGTGAATGTTTGCTGGACAGTTTAAATCCATGCAACTTCAGTAATAAAATGAATTCAACAAATAGCTTTACTGTTTTAATCATTTAATAAGTTTAAATGAAGACCAGAAAAATTATGGCTCATGAAAACTGAACTTTATAACTCTAATGTCAGTCTAATGTCAGTTTATATGATCATAAACATTTTCAAAAATATTATTAATAGAGTAAAAACTGTGTAATGGGAATAGAAACCAACCTATTTTCTCCTCAGTATCTTCATCTTTCACTCTGCACGGATCTGGAATTCCCATTTCTTCATTCTCTTCTTTAATAAACTCCATGTTTGTAATATTATGTCACACTGATCTCAGTTGTTCCACATTGAGTTTTTCTATTTGTTGGCACGCTTCGCCATGTTTAGGATGATGAGGATAATGAACTGAAAATTAAATAATACATAAAATAAGTAATTAAAAACAATAGTCTTTCTGCAACTCGACTTACACGTCGTTTATACAGTCACTAATGCAGCTCCATTACATTTAACACTCTACCTTAATTTGCAATACATTTCTAAAAAAAGAAAAATGCTCTAAATCAGTTTAAACGCCTTAAATACGGATGGGTTCAAGTCCACAAACCTCTCAGCCGAACCCCAGCATACGCCGGCGCGGAATTATGACGCCAACACGCATCAAAATAAAAGTCTTGTTCGTTCGCTGTTTCCATATTATATTGAGGATGAAATATACGGACACGGGATAATTTTATCTGGTGAAATTAAAATTAAAATACACATGTCGTACAACGATGTGAAAATACTACCAAGCGGGACTCCACTCAGAATATATATTTACACTGTTTATGTAAGTATAATTAAAATTACGTTTTGTGGTATTGAAATTAATAATTTGTTAATTTTATTATTATTATTAGTAGTAGTAGTAGTAGTATCCCGTAACATATGAACAAGACTTTTATTTTGATGTGTGTTGTGTGATGCGTCATAATGCTGCGCCAGACTAGTTTGTTGTTGTTTTGAGCCCATCAGTATTTACGGTGTTAGAGCGCTCAGATGGATTTAAAGTGTTTACAGCTGTACTACAGCACAACAGTAAGTACTACATGCTGTAATGGGGTTATGTGAAATGAGTAACAGAGAGATTATTTCAGGTAATTATTCATCTTAAACATGAGCAAACCAAACAGCTTAGAGATCTACTTAACATAATATTATAAGCATGGAGTTTATTAAAGAAGAGAGTGAAGACACGGGTGATCTAGAAGCAAGCGAAATAAAGGATGCTGAGCAACAAACAGGTTTGATTCATCACTAATAACTTCTGTAGAATGAAATGCCTTAATGCCCAGTATGTGCTGGGGTTGCTCTTATCCTCTGGTTATGAGTTACAGACATTATTCCTGTAGGTTAAGTTTGTCACATGTTCCTAAGCAGCCTAAACTTATACGTTTACAAAAAATAGGACGTTCTGATAATGTGTTTGACTTGGAGGAATCAGGGCCGGATTTAGTGAATTGGGGGCCCCAGGCAAAATATAGGAATGGGGCCCTATACATTTGCACACATTCCCTTTTATAAAGTAAATTTAGAAAAACATTTGGAGTATTTTTTTGTTCATTAAATGTACGTTTTTTTGTATTTTTAAGTAAAGGCCAGCGGCAGACAATGAATTGATCATAGCCTATAGCCTATGTTTGATCAATTTAGCCTTCTCAAATCATCAGGACTTGCCTAAAAAATATGAATATTAGTATTGTAACTTGTGTAAAATAAAATAAGTAGCCTATTTTTCATTATCAAATATTAGTTTCTTTTTACAGTGTAATTGTACTTTACAACAGTAACATATTTCTTAAAACTAATAATAATTAAATGATTAAAATATGAATAATATAGTGTCCCTTCAGTTGGACATACATTCAGTTATGTCTGACAACTTGACAAATATATTGTCAATACCATTACAATTAAGATAAAAAAAATGAATAGTCTTTAAGTATTGAGGAGAGGAGTAGTTACACAAACAGCGTGAGTGAATCATGCACTCTTTCCTTTTCAAAATGTGTAAATGGTTTCAAATGAACAGTAAAAATGAACATGGATTGACACGAAAATGTAGTAATTACACAATAAATGCATGCTACTAAAGTCTACTGTGTTTCACAGTCAACACCTATGGCTCTTTAGCTAGGTTTAAAACACTAGATAAACAAGGCAACCGATGCACTCGTGGAGGTAGAAAAACCACAAGATTGCTTGTAATAAAGATTTAAATGCAAAAGAAAAGCTGACTGTTTTAATTTACAGCGTCTGTGATCATGTAAGAAAAGTAATTGTTTTACAACTTGCTTGAGCAAATATAAAAGAAAATATCAAAGTAGTTTAAATGTTTTGCCACTTGCTTGAGCAACTTAATATGTAAATCTAGAAGTAAAACGCGTTGAATAATGCGTTGCTTATATTTATTGCAAATGTGTAAAATTCAATAATTTGTACAGGGAGCCACATTGAGATCTAATATCTATAGAACCATGAATACGTTTTTTTTTTCTCTCAGAAACTTCATCTAAAAGGGTATCAAGTTATCTATAATACAGTTCTGGAGCTACATGTGTGCCATGCCTTTGGAAAAGCACACGAAAAAGTGCTTTTTCCGATTTATGGATTTAGCCTATATATGCCATTGGCATAATGCAATCAATATATTGCTAAAGAAGATCAAAAGACTTACTTTGATAACAGGCCTTCCAACCTCTGTATACAAATGAAATAATGATGCTTTTATCGAGTTATATTTCCCCACTTGTTGCATCGTGAATGTTTTGGGGCTAAAAGGGATATCTTGAGATAAATTGGACAAAATCAGACCGACTATTGCGCAACAGTCCAGTAGGCGGCGGCATGCATTCAGCCAACAAACCAAAGAAGAAGAACAACACACGGTTCCGTTCAAAGTTATGCAGCGCATCTTACATCTACTCAACGCACTTCAACAGCCATAAAGAAATACGCGAGGTCGGATTCAGGTTAATAATTGGTTAAATATATTTTCATCGACAAAACGTGGCAAACAAGCAGGAGTAACTCCAGATGAAACTACGGATCGTTTCTATCTAGTACATCTTTTTGCAATTCAAACATACTGTTATAACAATGGAGTTCATTAAAGAGGAAAGTGAAGACTTGAGTTATTCAGAGCCATGCAGAGTGAAAGATGAAGGTACTGAGGAACTGAGAGGTTTGTGATCATTCTTCAATCATTCATGACTGATTAAGGCACAAAGTTTCAGCAGCTTCACGGTATTTACACACACAGTCACGGGAGATGTGAAATAAATGGGTTTAAGGAAAACAAAAAAAACTATTTCATCTGGAAGAGGTGTTTTTAGAGCGTTTTCTCATCTGCAAGACCTCTATGAGACGTTTCACGTCAGATGTTAAATAGATATTTATAAAGTGTCTTGTGATATACGATGCATGTAACAGACTTTTTTGATTTCTTCTTCAACAGATGAATTTCTCTTTAAGATGTTTTGAGGACGTACCTGAACATTACCCTGCTGAAAAAACAATATCACAGAAATTCTAATGATTTACACATACCATTACAAACTATCAACCATTAAAACCATTAAAAAATGGTTTCCTGTAGTGTATTTTGGGACATATTCCATTAGGATTTATTGGTTTTCACAAGCCACCAATAGAAGGCGACCAATTGATGTTTGTAGACGTCTCTGTCGACTGCCAGTGCGAATACAACCAGGAAAACGGCCAGTTCCTATAACTATGTTTCTAGAACTATGCGTTGTGAAAGCTCCTATGGTCTCACGAAACCAAACTGGATGTTTGGGCCATATTTGCCATGCACAGTTCTGCACAGTTTCGGCATAGTGCCACCTAGTGGTCTGGAGATATGAAAATGGCTATTTTTGCTTATAACTTCTGAATGGTTTGGCCAAAAATCACAAAACGTTTCCCCCCCCCTAAAATTCGGTGAGGCATGCTGAGTCAAACCATACCCAATTTTCCCATGTCAGCCATTTTGGGCGTCAGCCATTTTTATTTGTTTTTTCATAAAATGCTATATTTTACAAACACATTGGCATATCGTTACAAAATTCAGTATGTGTCTCAAAATGTTTTGGGCCAAAATTTATAATAAAATTTCCAAAAATGCTAATAAATAATGAGTGTATTAACCTATTGTAATGAAACTCAATATATTCTTTGGGTCATGCTGACAACATAGATACCAATTTTGCCATAGTCAGCCGAACTTTCTTTTTGCCAATTTGATTTTCTGAAAAAACATGCTTTTTTTTTTAACTCCTCCTAGATCGTTCATCCAATTTTCACCAAATTTGACCCAGAACATCTTCAGACCATGCTGGCAAAAAGTTATGGATTTGGTGTCAATATATGAAATGGTTATCGTTTAACACATCAATGAATTAGCTGGAATGATACCAAAATTACTGTATTTGTGCAAAGCTTTGAGATATTGACACCAAACTTTGTGTGTGCCATTTTCACCTCACATTGAGTTTTCACCAAGAGTGCCACCTATTGGTCAAAAGTGATAACCCATTAAATCATATTAGTAGTGCTTGTATTTATGATTTTTCACATTTGTTTTTGACTAAAATCATCTTCAAAATGGCATCAATAACTCATTGCTGTAGTTGGTGTGATGTTTGCTGGCTTGTTGCTTTTGTAGTGCTTGGCCCTGAAAATTGCTGCTTGCTGCTATATTTTTACTTGATTTATTCATCTTAACAAGCTGCAGTTCTACAGAGTACATATTACATCATCATGAACACAGATAATCAGATTTACAAAAATACATCCTTGCATTAACAGACAAGACCCTGCAATCACTCAAAAGGGATTCGCCTCTAGTTTCAGAAATGCATTCAATAAATTATGATCTTTTATATAAACACAAATACAGACATTGGCAATAAGAATACAGTTCACAAAGAAGTAAGAACATGTTGATACAAGGACCGACACACAAGAATTCCCTTTCTTGGAATACATTTTGACTGTTTGTTTTGTTCTCACTTTAGATTTGATGAAAGTGAAGGAAGAAAACGACCTGAATGACTTTGACGAGAAGCACCATTACTATCAGAATTCCTCTGATTTCAGTCCAGCAGAAAAACCTTTTAGTTGCTCACAGAGCGACGAGCATTTCAGCCAAGACGAGACTAAACGAAAGCAAGCCAAACGTTCATTAACCTGCCCTGACTGTGGAAAGAGTTTCAGACAAAAATACTTCCTGACGCTGCACGTAAGAGTCCACACCGGAGAGAAGCCGTTCACGTGTGTGGAGTGTGGAAGGAGTTTCCCACGTAAAGACAGGCTTAAAACACACATGAGAATCCACACCGGAGAGAAGCCGTTCAAGTGTCCTCAGTGCGGGAAGAGATTCAGAGAGAAGAAAAACCTTCAGATTCACATAAGAGTTCACACTGGAGAGAACCCCTTCACCTGCCTTCAGTGCGGAAAGAGTTTCAAACAAAAATCAAACCTGAACACTCATATGTGGAAACACACTGGAGAAACGCCTTTCACGTGTCATCACTGCGGAAAGAGCTTCACATGCAAGGGGAACCTTAAAATTCACGTGCAAATTCACACCAGAGAGAAGCCGTTCAAAAAAAAGAGCTCACGTGTGCTCCGAGTGCGGCAAAGCCTTCACTAGAGCCTTGCTAAAATGCACCAAAGCATCTGAAAATGCATCTGAAAAAATGCATCTGAAAAAATGCATCTGAAAATGCACCAAAGCATCTGAAAATGCATCTGAAAATGCACCAAATAATCCACACTGGAGAAAAACCCTACAAGTGCTCATTGTGTGTAAAGAGCTTCGCGGAGTCTGGAAACCTGAATAAACGCGAGCGGGTTCACGCCGGATAAAAGACGTATCACTGCGTGCGCTTCATGCAGGAGGAGATTCTGTTCATTAAGAAATCTACAGACTCGCTCACTGGCCGAAGAAATGCACACCATGTAAATGGTACAAAAGGCAAAGATAGAATTGTTCGCAAAGGAAAGATTGAGTGGCAATAACAAAGTAAACAGAGTAGTGGTTCATAAACACATGGGATATAATGTTAAGACAAAAAAGAGGGTCTAAATGTAAAATGTATGTATTTGAATTGCAAATAAAACTTCAATCCATTTGGATTACACATTTTTAGCATGAACAGACATGAGTTTGTGTCTTCATCAGATTCTGAGAAATGCAGCATTGCATCAGTGTCTCAGCAATGGATGCTCTGCAGTGAATGGGTGCCGTCAGACTGAGAGTCCAAACAGCTGATAAAAACATCACAATAATCCACAAGTAATCCACAGCACTCCAGTCCATCAGTTCACATCTGGAGAAGACAAAAACTGAAACTAATCCAGCATTACAACGTTGTTAACTAAAATACAAGTTCATAATCCATAATAATGCTTTGTTTGGACTCTCATTCTGACGGCACCCATTCACTGCAGAGGATCCATTGGTGAGCAAGTGATGCAATGCTACATTTCTACAAACCTGATGAAGAAACTTTTGGGGAAGTCCAGTCATACATACAAATGAAACTAGCTAACTAACTAAATAAATACAATTAAAATGCATTTATTCAAATTGCTTAGAATCAGCACAAATCTGTTCATTATGAAAACTATTCATTTAAAAAAAAAGTATGAACTTAAAACAATTTAAAATATGTCTAGTGATGGAACAAAGGATATTCAATTAGTTAAAATGTATGAGATTGAAACAAATTGGATTTATTGATGATAAATATATAAACCTGGTTATTGTGTGTTTAAAACATTTATTAATATTATTACAGAAATCTGTTATCAATACCTGTTTCATTTATGTATGACTGACAAATGTGCATCACATTAAGTTTATGTTAATAATCCAAATGGATGAATATTTTATATGGAATTCAAATACATAAATCTTAGATTTAGGTCTATAGGAATGTTTGTACTTACATGTTTGGGAGGAGCAATAGTGCCAAATTAATTATCAATGACATTGATATCTACTTACCTGATTTGTTATTTCCATTCAAAACCATCTTGTTAAACTGAGCTGTTGTTTTGAGAATTATTGTGTGCCTGCTTTACAGTAAGCAGTCTTCTTTAGCCATGTGTTTGCTATTATTGATGCATAACATATTTTAGTAATGTTGTTTATTATTTTCTTTGAAGCTCACATATGTGTAGTGTGTATAGTGTATATTGTTCTAATTATGAAATTACTAGAAATACAATAGAGCACTGACTGATTTCACGAGAACAGAACCTGTAGTTTGAAATCTGATTATGAGCATTATAAAATTTAATATATACTAATTATGAGTGCTCAATTTTTTGGGCTTGATTACGTAATCCAGATTACATGTAATCGATTGCTACCCAGCACTTGTTAAAGGGATAGTTCACCCAAAAATGAAAATTCTGTCATCATTTCCTCACCCTCATGTCGTTCCAAAGCTGTACGAGTTGCTTTCTTATGTTGAACATAAAAGAAGATATTACATAGTAGGAAAAAAATACTATGGAAGTCAATGGCAACCACCAACTGTTTGATTACCAGCGATCTTCAAAATATCTTCTTTTACGTTCAACATAAGAAAGCAACTCGTACAGGTTTGGAACGACATGAGGGTGAGTAAATGACGACAGAATTTTCATTTTTGGGTGAACTATCCCTTTAAGGGGAATCAGAAGGGGATCTGGCGCCCCGTTATTGCGCAACAGCCCTATAGGCGGCGGCGGCGTGCAGTCGGTCTGCGAACCGCCATCAAACCAACGAAGAAGAAGAAGTTGTGCGGCACGCTTCTTCATCAAGAAACACGCTTTAAAGTGTTGCCAGGTCCGTGTGCACTTTAATTAAGAAATATGCGAGTTGGCATACAGGTGCATAATTGCGCATATTCTCATAGTCCTTGAAAACTAATCTTCACGTTAAGCAAGCAGGAGTAACTCCAGACGAATCTACAGAGATCTGTGTAGTACATTACATACTTTTGCAATTCAAACGCACTGTTTATAACGATGGCGGTTATTAAAGAGGAAAGTGAAGACTTGAGTTATTCAGAGCCATGCAGAGTGAAAGATGAAGGTACTGAGGAACTGAGAGGTTGGTGATCATTCCTCAATCATTCATTACTGATTAAGGCACAAAGTTTCAGCAGCTGTATTTCGTGGCTGTATTTTTACAATCATAGGAGCTGTGAAATAACAAACGATGAATGTAGAATCGGCAGATAATGGGAGAGAGATTAAACAAAATATTATTTCGTGATGTATGTAGAAAATGTCTAAATAATGTTTGTGATTTAGAATGCATGTAAAACTGAGTTTCTACAGACGCTTATCAGGGGCCATATTCACAAAACATCTTAAAGCGGTGGTTCACTGGGTTTCTTTCTAGGCTTGATTGTGTTTATAGGGTGCAGTCTAACATGTGTTAATGCTTCGTTTTTAAAATCAAACACATTATTTTTCACATAATTTACTTTTATTCCACACCGCTCTGTCCCTTCTCTGAGAAAAGCGCTGATCATTTCCTGCTTTTATGAAGCCCCTCCCTCAGAAATAGGCGATGGGCTCTGATTGGTTAGCTAGCCCAGTGTGTTGTGATTGGCTAAACCGCCTCTAGTGTGTGTCTAAACGTCCCGCCCCTCACCTCAGCGGCATGTGCTCCGGTTGTAAACAACGGCGTCGTTAATATCGCTTATCAGTTTGAGCTCGATTGAGAAGCAGAGGATATTATTGAAGAGGATCGTGCAGAACCTGTGCAAGCACAGCTTTTAAAAGAACCGCTGCTTTTGAAGATTGATTTTGAAACGTGTGAATCCATTAGAATCGTTAGAAGACAGAATCGCGATTCATATATGAACAGATTTTTACATGCACCTCTAGTTTTCTCATCCTCTTCTCTAAAGCAGCGCAGCATGGCCCCGCCCCCTTTGCTGCCTTTTACCGAGGGCGGGGTTTATCTGGGTTTGTGATGTCACGAACCCGGGAAGTAACTTGTTGTAGTCCCTACCAGCCGTTTTTGTAGGCATTAAACTGCCAGAATTTTAAAAGACGATATCTCCGTTTGCATTGAACTTTCAGCTTCATAACTTTGCTGATATTGTTTATGCTCAAACAGCAACATTACACACTAACGTTAAAAAAAGTGAAACCGCAATGAACCACCCCTTTAAGGCTAAAAGTAGCTCCTAACTAGCCGATTTAGAAGAAACTCTTAAAAATAATAGACCAGATAGTCCTAATTTCAGGATTTCTACATTTTTGCTCTAAGAGTAACGTTACAGAGTCACAAAGCGTTTAAATGCTAAAACCAGCTCCTAAATCTGTGAAAACAGTCAAATCACAAACCAAAATCCCCAAAATGGCTGTTGCCTGCAATCTGCCTCAGAACATAAACAATTTAGAAACATTTCAGGATAATTTCCCTTCAATTTAATTATGTACTTCTTTTCATGTACAAGTTGGGCAAGAAATAATAGCTGTTCTTGCATTTAGTGTGTGTGTTTATTTATATATTTTTTAATGTTTTACATCTGCACATCATCTTAGTATCAGCCATGATTATTCTAGTCTATTAATTAAAAGGCTGCTTATATGTATATCTGCTAATGGTTTATGAGATGCATTCATGTAAGAGGCTGACAATTACCTGAACTTAAACTTGTTAAACTAAGTTCAGCCTGCATTTTAAAAACTATTTGAATATGGCAACATTTTTGTTTGAAAATCTTTAAAATCTTTAATTTAAAATTTTTATTTGGATATGGGAACATTTATTTTTTTAAATCTTTATTTGAATCGGCAACGTTTTCTGCAATATTTCTGTGATTGACTGACAGCCAATCATTCAGCCAATCATAGTTAGTAAGCTTGATGACATCATCCATAGCCACAAGCTTAAGATTTCTCCCCATTCCTTAGTAAAAGTTGCTCTCAGCCACTTTGTGAACAGGTTTTACAAGGAAACTCTTACATAAGAACTTCTTCTGCTATTCAGGAAAACTCTTCGTGCTAAGATATAAAATGTTTTGTGAATACGGCCCCAGATCTTTCTACACAGCAGATAATTTCCAGACGAAGCACTCTTTAGACATCTTGGAGATGTTGGTGTGCTATGTGGGATGGTCTCAGTGAAAAGCAGTAAAAAATAGTTCTTTACAATCAACAAAGTAGTGTTGTCAAAAGACCCGGTACTTCGGTACCAAGTCTGTACTAAAAAAATGAAAAAGTTTTTTTAAGTACCGGTGGTACCGGTGGTACCCGGTCAACCCGGTTCTTGATGCTCTATCCGAAAGGTGCGCAGATGTGTTCTCTTCATAAAAGCACTGAGACGTGGCGACCTCAAAATGAGGAAACACATCAAACTAACAAAACATTTTTTTTTTTTTAAGCTAATTTAGTTGTTATTCTTGGCTGAATAACTCTAGAAGGTTTTAAAAGCCCTTTAAAATGAAATATGCACACAGTTTGGATTAAATGGAAGTATAGTCAAATTTTTTAATTAGAATGTTTTTGTGTTTTGCTTTGGTACCGAAATTGGTACCGAGAACCGTGGATTTTCACTGGTATTGGTACAGAATACTGAAATTTTGGTACCATGACAACACTACAACAAATAGCTTCTTGATGAATGTATGATGTTATTAAAACTTATCTTGCTTTTAAAAAAAACTAAATTGAATGCGTTGCAGAGTGACATAACAACTGAATATTTTTATTTTATTCGCACTTTAGATTTGATGAAGGTGAAAGAAGAAAACGAAAAACTGAATGACTTTGACGAGAAGCACCACGACTATCAGAATTCCTCCGATTTCAATTCTGAAGAAAAACCTTTTAGTTGCTCACAGAGCGATGAGCATTTGAACCAAGAGCCTTCATTCACCTGCCCTGAATGTGGAAGGAGTTTCAGTCAAAAACAACATCTGACCAGACACATGAGAGCTCACACTGCAGAGAAGCCGTTCACATGTGTGGAGTGTGGAAAGAGTTTCACACACCACGAAAGGCTAAATACGCACATGAAAATCCACACCGGAGAGAAGCCGTTCACGTGTCCTCAGTGCGGAAAGAGATTCACGCAGAAATCAAACCTGAACACTCATTTGAGGATTCACACTGGAGAAAAACCCTTCGCATGTCATCACTGCGGAAAGAGCTTCACATGCAAAGGAAACCTTAATATGCATGTGCGAATTCACACCAGAGAGAAGCGGTTCACATGCCCTCAGTGTGGACTGAGTTTCACTGAGAAAAAAGTCCTTAAGAATCACATACGAATTCACACTGGAGAGAAACCCTTCACGTGTCTTCAGTGCGGAAAAAGCTTCACTCGGTCAGGATCCCTGAAAATACACGAGCGACTGCACACCGCAGCGAAGCCGTATCACTGCGCTTCATGTAGGAGGAGATTCAGTTTGGTTTTCTTTCATATCTGCACATCGTCTTACTATCAGCCTTGATTATTCTAGTGTGTTAATTAAAAGGCTACATGTATATCTGCTAATTGTTTATGAGATGCATTCATGTAAGAGGCTGACAATTACCTGAACTTAAACTTGTTTAATTGGTGACACTTGGCCTACATTAAAACATTTTTTTTTGAATATGGCAACATATTTCCATCTAAAAAAATCTCACAAAATCTGTAATTTAAAGTTTTTATTTGGATATGGGAACATTTACATTTTAAAATCTTTATTTGAATTTGGCAACGTTTTCTGCAATATTTCTGTGATTAAATGACTGACAGCCAATCATAGTTCCCTTTCAGTCGGTCAATATCGACGTCACGTCGGTAATTACAGACGAATTGGGATCTCGCTTAGAGACAAATCCACTTTGATTGTAAACTAAACGAGCCAATGCACATTGGCATGTGATGATTGCATCCAGCTGCCGCTTATCGCAGCGCAAGTATAACTTGGCAGCAGGTGCAACGCATACTCAAGTATAACTTGGCAGCAGGTGCAACGCATACTCAGCTTTTCGCTTCGGAGCCGAGCGATCACATCGTTTTGCTCCGGACTACTCTACTGAGAGAAGAAGACTGAACGTGTTCAGCGTGCTCTTTGGAGCTCTTGGTGTTGGCAGTATGGCGCTTCAGCGGTGGTGATTTTCCCGTGTCGAGTGGGTTGCACACATCAGGCTGCACTACCACTGTTTGTGTTGCAGCGGCCATCTCCCCTGTGCGCTTCAGCAAGCTGAAAGAGCTTTTTCCCTAAAAGAGCATTCATGTGTGCGTCTTTTTAAAGACGACATTGCGTCTGGCAAACGCAACGTTGTGTTTTTGTAAAGACGATGTTGCGTCTTTCTACAGACAACGTATCACCCGTGCATTTCTGGATGCGGTCGTTACCTGGTGTCGGGTGATGGTCATGATCTCTGCCTCGCGTGTCTGGGCATTAAGCACGCTGAGGCGGCTTTCGTGGATGAGTCATGTTCTCATTGCGGGAAGATGACCATCTGGTCGTTGCGGGCCAAGCTCCGTTACCTCAAATGGGGCGGAGCTCCGTTGCTTCTGCCTCGGATCTATTTCTTGTCATGGCGGCAGTCAGGCAGGGGCTACTTCAGGCAGTAGCACGGGCGGTCTGAGGATATCAGTGATGGCAAACCCTTAGCGTACCAGCTGTATCCTTTGGCGCTCCTCCCGATGATAGGATGTCGATCGCTGCATCAGAGGGTGAGCCGGAGCTTTCTGGAGAGGAAGCTCCGCAGCCAGTTGAGCTGCCAATGGAACGTGCTGGGCCCTCTACAAGGAGCGTACCAGCTGTATCCTTTGGCGCTCCTCCCGATGATCGGATGTCGATCGCTGCATCAGAGGGTGAGCCGGAGCTTTCTGGAGAGGAAGATGCGGCTGCGCTGCTGCCCTCTGGGGCTGTAGCAATGCCTGAATCAGATCTGGAAATGACGGCTATGCTTTCCCGGGCCGCCGTATGGGTAGGGCTCGAGTGGAGACCGCCACCGTGTCCCGAGCCCTCAAGGTTGGACGATTGGTTCTTCGGGGTGAACAGCGCCCCAGCCTGCTCGTCGCCGAGGGTGGCCCCCTGCGTCAACCCCCGCTCCCACGCCGCATCCGCAGCAGCCTCGAGCAACGGCGCCATGGAGCTGGGCGTAGGCAGGCCTCCCCACCCGTCCAGGCCCCCGTCAAACCTGGCGGTGAGTGGAAAAGCAAAGAGGCCCCGGGATGGGCGACCCAGAGACAGAGGGAACTGCTCTTTGGGGGATGGTGAATGCCCCTCTCCCTCCCCCGGAGGAGGGCCGGGGGGAGAATCTGGTTTCCAAAAATCTCGACAAGAGAGTGGTTTTCTCTGTCTCTGGGTCCCAAGAGGGCATGGAGAATCACGGATGAACCAACACCGGACCACCGGACTCATCCTCCGCTCTCGCCAGCAGGCAGCAGCGGGCGTTTCGAGAGCGTTATCCATGGCCCTACTCACGCACCCTCTGCCAAACCATAGTACCAGGTAAGCATTGTACCGCACACTCAGACCCCTCTTCTAGTTACTGTTCAAGATGTTGACGCAGAAACGCATCTTCGGGTGCATCCGTCCCCGAGATTGGTTTGCAGCGATCGACCTGAAAGACGCGTACTTTCATGTATCGATCCTTCTGCACCACAGACCATTGCTGTGGTTCGTGTTTGAAGGACGAGCATATCCTGCAATTGCTGCGTACCATGACCCCGTGGAAGAGAAGTTGGTAGGGAGGCATGACTTGGTCGTCAGTGTCCTTAGGGGGGCGAGAAGGTTAAATCCTCCCTGGCCCACCTCTATACCCTCTTGGGACCTGACTCTAGTGCTCAAAGCACTACAAGCACCATCTACGAGACTCGCTTATGCCTTGAAGTGGAACCTGTTTGTCAAGTGGTGTTCTTCACACCAAGAGGACCCCCGAAGATGCCCGATCAGAGTCGTGCTGTCCTTTTTGCAGCAAGGGTTGGAGCGAAGGCTGTCCAAGATCTCTTTCGCGCTTTTAAAAACATGAATAAATCTAATCAACTTTAATAAATCAAGCATGTCCCATTTTGCAGAAGTCACGTTACACAATTTTACTGATTTGCATTTAAAATTGGGCTTTTATGGAGGAGCGAAAGCACACCGCTGGAAAAGGGGGCGGAATGGGGCACAATAATTGTTTTATCTCGATTATTGTATTTTCATAATCGTTGGAGATCGAAATCGAAACCATATTTCGATTAATTGCACAGCCCTACTCAGCAGCTTTGTGAACAGGTTTTACAAGGAAGTTCTTACATAAGAACTTTTGCTGCTATTCAGGAAAACTCTTCGTTCTAAGATAAAATGTTTTGTGAATATGGCCCCAGATCTTTCTACACAGCAGATAATTTCCAGACGAAGCAATCTTTAGATGTTTGTGTGCTATGTGGGGTGGTCTCAGTGAAAAGCAGTAAAAAATAGTTCTTAACAATCAACAAATAGCTTCTTGATGAATGTATGATCCTATTAAAATTTAACTTGCTTTTAAAAAGACTAAACTGAATGTGTTTCAGAGTGACAACTGATTATTTTGACTCTTTATTTTATTCTTGCTTTAGATTTGATGAAGGTGAAAGAAGAAAACGAAAACCTGAATGACCACGACTATCAGAATTCCTCTGATTTCAATTCTGAAGAAAAACCTTTTAGTTGCTCACAGAGCGATGAGCATTTCATCACCTGCCCTGAATGTGGAAGGAGTTTCACACAAAAACAACATCTGACCAGACACATGAGAGCTCACACTGCAGAGAAGCCGTTCACATGTGTGGAGTGTGGAAAGAGTTTCACACACCACGAAAGGCTAAATACGCACATGAGAATCCACACCGGAGAGAAGCCATTCACGTGTCCTCAGTGCGGAAAGAGATTCACGCAGAAATCAAACCTGAACACTCATTTGAGGATTCACACTGGAGAAAAACCCTTCGCATGTCATCACTGCGGAAAGAGCTTCACATGCAAAGGAAACCTTAATATGCATGTGCGAATTCACACCAGAGAGAAGCGGTTCACATGCCCTCAGTGTGGACTGAGTTTCACTGAGAAAAAAGTCCTTAAGAATCACATACGAATTCACACTGGAGAGAAACCCTTCACGTGTCTTCAGTGCGGAAAGAGTTTCACGCGGAAATGCAACCTGATGATTCACATGAATATTCACACTCGCGAAAAACTCTACAAGTGCTCACACTGTGGAAAGAGCTTCACTCGGTCAGGATCCCTGAAAACACACGAGCGACTGCACACGAAGCCGTATCACTGCGCTTCATGCAGGAGGAGATTCAGTTCATCAAGAAATCTACAGATTCATAGAAAAACATGCTGCTCACTGGCCAAAGAAATGGACACTAGGTAAATGGTACAAAAGCCAAAAGTGGAGTTCTTCCCAAAGGACATGTTGAGGGGCAGTAACAAAGGAAACTGAGTGTTAATCAATAAATAAAAAAGTATGATGTTAAGACAATGAAAATGTAATATATAGTTCAGTCATGAAACTCTATAGACGGCCCAGGCGACGGGTTGTTAATGTAACCGATGATATTCAGAGAGTTAAATGACTTGGCACAAGCTGATTGGTTCATGCTGCATATGCAGCCAATGAGCTTTCTGTCTTGCATTTATATGGCTGGCTAGCATTCACTAGAGATTCCTGCAGCGCGCATTCAGAGTTTCTCTGAAACCCTCCACCTTCCCCACCTCCACCTGTATAGATCTGCTACGGCTTATTTTATAAGCTATTTGTGCAGCAGCAGCATGTCTTAAATACTCGCAGCACTGTATCGCTGTATGCATTGGCAGTAGCAAGTTCCTGTACTTGCTTGCAGCAGCATTAATCTACAACTACAGCAATAACCAACAGCAGCAGCAGCAGCAGCAGATCTATTCCGCCAAGACCAAATACATTAACATTGTCATATCCATCACCATGTTCAATCTTCAGAGAGTTGTCATGATTGAAATAAATTTAAAATGTATGTACTGGAATTAATTTCCATTAATTTTGATTCTACAGTTTTAACATGAACAAACATGAGTTTGTTTCTTCATCAGATTTGGAGAAACGTAGCATTGCATCAGTGTCTCAGCAATGGATGCTCTGCAGTGAATGGATGCCGTCAGAATGAGAGTCCAAACAGCTGATAAAAACATCACAATAATCCACAAGTAATCCGCAGCACTCCAGTCCATCAGTTAACATCTGGAGAAGACAAAAGCTGAAACAAATCCAGCATTAAGACATTTTTAACTTCAATACATTGAGTACATAATCCATAATAACGCTTCCTCCAGTGAAAAAGTGCATCTCGTGTTGTCTCTCGCATCAAAATCCAAACACATATGTGTTTAGAGCTGTTTAGGATTGTAAACAGTGCTCGACATCTACATATTACATTAAAAACGTCTTGATTGATTGATGATTGGTTTCATTCTGACGGCACCCATTCACTGCAGAGGATTCATTGACGAGACTGCGATGGAATGATGCATTTCTACAAACCTGATGAAGAAACAAACTCATCTACATGCTCTAAGGATGAGGACATTTTCAGCAAATGTTATTTTTTGGGTGAACTATTGCTTTAATGTGATGCATATTCGCCCAGTCATAGATAAATGAAACGGGCACAACTAACTAAAATAAATGCAATTAAAATGCATTTATTCAAATTGCTTAGAATCAGCGTAAATCTGTTCTTTCTGAGAACTATTTATTCAGTTAAAAAGTATGAAAAAGTGATTAAAATACAGCTAGCTGTAGAACAAGCAATATTCAATTACCGGTAGTTAAAATGTATGAGATTGAAACAATTTGGATTTATTGATGCTAAATATATAAACCTGGTTTTTGTGTATTTAAACACATTCATTTTATTAATATTATTACAGAAATACAGCTATGACTGACAAATACGCCTCACATTAAGTTTATGTTAGTAATCCAAATGGATGGAAATAATATCTGCAATTCAAATACATAAATCTTAAATTTAGGCCGAAATATAAATGTTTTTACTCCAATGTCTGGGAGGAGCAAAACTACCAAATTAATTATTGATGACATCGGTAAGTATTTATCTCATTTGTTAATTCCATTCAAAACCATTGTGTTAAACTAAGCTGTTGAACAGTAATGTATTGAGAATTAAACACTTTCTGTTTAATGGCTTGACTAACCATTACTTCTTACAGAGGTGAAAAGCACATTTTTGTTGTGTATTTACAATAGGCTTTAGGCACGTGTTAGTTATTACAGATGAATAACATGTCGATAATATTGTTTATGATTATCTTAACTTCTGCATAGCAACACACTCCCCATTTTAGTAATTGCGGAATCAATAAATAAAATTAAATATATGATTACTTTTATAACGTCGTTTATATTCGTTCAAAATTGTGTATTATGTTATATTTTAATGATTTGTGTGCACCTTAAATACTAAAATAATTATGACTTTATAGCAAATCTGACATTACACATTAAACGGACTGCATCGGTGTATAAAACAACATTAACCAAGATGACTAAATGCTGTAAAATATCAAATGAATGAAAGAAATAAGGGACTAATGGCGATGAAATTCAATTATTCTGCTAGCCGATGTTGTGATAAAACCGAAACAACGCGAGAGAAAACTGCGTTTAGATCACGTGATCCGGAAGATTGATCACATGACCGCGGAGACGACAAAGAGTTTTGGAATATTGAACGAGGTTTTCTTAGTTTGGTTATTTATGCAATAAACGTTCTTATAATTGCATTGCATTGGAGTAAGCTATGAAGAAATCTGATGCAGCACTAGCAGCTCCTCGTAAGTAGCAGACTGACAGAATAACAAAAAATCAACATAAGATGATGCTGCTCTATCTCATATTTGATAGAAACAAGCTCACAAAGTGCAAGATAACGCTCAGACAAACCCATGTGTCCAGTTACATCAAGAGAGTACTGAACAATGATTCTAAAACAATTATAAAAACGTCCAAATGACAGATGGTCAGTTTAAGCTGCAATGACTTAATATGCAGATTTTGGTGTTTTATAACCAATATTTTTTTTCTGTACTTTTTTTTAATTCACCTCCATATTTGTATTTAATATGTTTGTATCTGTGTCATGTAAAGTATGCTATTCACTGTAAAGATATAAATGTATGCACATAAAGACTGATTCTCTATATCCACATTACAGTGATGTAAATAAATGTATGCATGTGTAAATTAAGTAACTTTTTGTGTTTTTCTTTAGGTTTCAACACCACAGTGATCACAATTTACACCAGTTCATCAGTGAATGCTGAATATTTCTACCATCTGGTCAACTAGGGAAAAAAATTATAGTGTAATATTGTACAGGTGGAGTTTATTAAAGAGGAGACTGAAGACATGAGTGATGCAGAATCATCCCAAATAAAAAATGACGATGAAAACAAGGAACAAAGAGGTTTGTGTACACAATACATCAAACACAGAGATATATATATAAAAAAAAAAGGATTAAACTCTGATGCTTGTGATGCAAATCAGTGAGAGCTTTTATAACAGTGCAGCAGATGCTGACATACAATGATCTAAATATCAGTCGTGGCTCTATATCTCCAGTAATCTGTCTCAGTAAGATGAGAGTGAAATGCTCCAAACATATAATGCAGTGATTGAGAGCTGAAGAAATAAAGGCTCCTCAGAAGATGTGAGATGTTCTGGAGGCTTGTGAAGATCATTCCTCCGCTGAGGAACAGTGAAAGTAAAGCTTCTGGAAACAAACGCTCCTCAAAAGATCCTGAGGATCAGATTTGAGACTCTAAAACATGATTGATGGAGAATCAAGTAAAGCTGAGCTGCTTCAGTCCAGTAAGAGTTCATCTGGAGATATTACTGCAGTTATTCTGACCTTTACTTGATCAAAATCAGTCAAGATTTGACACGAGAAGCTCCAGCTGAAGCTGGATGCTTGTACAGTTACACTAAAAGAGCTTTTACTGGATAAAAAACTGAGATTGTTTTAGATTGTGCAAAGTTCAATCATGTTGATCATTTAGAGAAATTTTGAAAAATAAAAAATGATACAGCAGGCTTTATAGGGTTAAACAATGATAAATGCATTATTATAGCCAAGTAGATCAAAATGGTTACGTGACATCTGTTTTTTTTACAAACAATTTATTTTGTTCATTTTAGACCCATCGGAAAAGACGGATGAAAGTGAAGAACCGAATGAAGCGCCGTGGAACCGTGAATCAGACCATCAGTATCAGAAACCTCAGCAGATCACAGCTGGAGAAAAATCCTTGAACATCGGCCAAGAGCGAACTAAAGGAAGCGAAGCCCGGCCGTTCACGTGCCTTCAGTGCGGGAAGACCTTCAAGCGGGCCACGGATGTTAAAGGTCACCTGCGCTATCACTCGGGCGAGAGACCGTTCACCTGCGACCAGTGCGGGAAAAAATTCATCCTGGCGTCGCACTTGAAAACGCACCTGTCCATCCATTCAAACGAGAAGCCTTTCTTGTGCTCTATCTGTGGCAAGAGTTTTTCGCGCCTCTGCACTTTCAAAGATCACGAGAGCATCCACAGCGGCGTGAGAGCGCACGCTTGCTCCGAGTGCGGCAGCGCCTTCGTCACGGCCAACGCACTGAAGATGCACCAGCGCGTTCACACCGGAGAGAAACCCTACACGTGCTCGCACTGCGGCCGGAGCTTCAGTCACTCCGGAGCGCTGAAGAGACACGAGCGCGTGCACACCGGTGAGAGACCCTACCACTGCCCTCTCTGCGGCAGGAGCTTCACTCAGTCCAGCAATCTGCTGACCCACGTCAAGAGACACTGTCCGAAGTCACGCTGATCAAACCAGGACCACATGTGAACACAGTGACATTCAGAAGGAGATGCAATAATCACCAGGTAGTCTAGGGATGTAACGATTAACCGCGAGCCGGTTGAAAATCGATTCAAATCGGTTGAGATGCTAAACAAAGCAGTTGAGTTTATATGAATATAATTTATATGTCTTTAGAAAAGTTTAGATGGTATTTTTTCTTTTCCTCTTGCCTCTGTATAATGCATATTAAAGTTCATAAGTGCAGCATTATGATTACCAGCAGCTGAATGGTTGCATACAAGCTGTTTATGTGTCAGCTGGGGTTATAGATCTAAATATTTAATTGAAATGTTCTTTACAATATTGATTCTTATATTGACAATTTGATGTTTTTTGCTTTCAGCTGTCCATGCATTTTTTGACACACTTTTTGATACTGACTCAGTAAACTATTTTTTTTTTTAAAGGATAAACAGGGTTTTTTCCTAACCCAAGCAATTATTATTACTATTATTAATATTCTGTTTTCCCATCTAGTCATCATCAAGTAAATGTAGCTCTCAAAAACAGTATGTTGACTACAGTTTTGTGTAACATTTCATTAGTCATTTAGCAGACGCTTTAATCCAAAGCGACTTACAAATGATATTAATAATATCTATCAAAACCAACAAAAGAGCAACAATATGCAGGTGCTATATTAGTATATTATTCTAGTGTTATATTTCAATTTCACAAAGAAACGTGCAGCATTTTATCCAAGCAATTTATAATTTGTCTTAAATCGTTGTCGCGAATCGTTACATCTCTACCAGTTACAATAGCCAATGTGGTCACATTGTTTTTATATTTCTGTTTACATGCTCTTAATCACACCGATTAAAGTGTTAAGTGTATGCTTGATTAATTGAGCACATCAGTTTTGATAGATATTATTAATAGTCAGACATTATGAGCGATGGCTCTTTGTCTCAAAAGAGCAGTGCTGGTCGATTAATTACAAACTGTAGTCCATTATGATTACAGATGATGAAAAACAACGTAATTTTTCTGACTACTTTTTGGAATACTTTTTTTTTATCTAACTTGTTTTAAACTTACCATTAAATGTATCATATTGATATAAAAAAGCAAAGGGCAAGAAAATATATTCCACTTTTTCATATCAACATCATGAAATGCGTCAAACATGACTTTACACCAGGGTTTCCCCAAACTGGGCTTAATGTTAGTGGGCTTGAGAGTTGTTAAAAAGCTAATAATTCATTAAATCATACAAATGTCAAATGAAGTTAATTATTTAAACACTTAAACGATAACAATATAAATACTGAATTTGTTTACCTGCACGTCAATGTGACTATTAATCAGAATCAGAGAACTATAAACATGCAAATGTGTTGTTAAGTTATTGAAGTATTAACTTCCTTAATTTCAAACACGACGTGTGAACAAAGCCATGAGAATAATGCTGGATATGTGAACAGCAGGTGGGTTTTAATGCAGTTTAAAGGAATATTCTGGTTTCAGAACATGGTAAGTTCAATCAACAGCATTTGTGGCATAATTATCATCACAAGACATTAACAAACATTGCGTTTTTACAGTTAAACAACTGAAACGAACATGAGCTGATCTGTTAACATTAAAATACTCGTTGTTTCAGGAGTACAGCCGAGATGTAAACAATGTGTTAACATAACTTTAGTGTGACCAACTAGTTCTTGATTAGCCTATACCTGATTAAAGTTATAAATTAATTAAGGTTAGCATGTCTCATTAAACATTAATTCTGACAGATGTTATTAACTCACCCTCATGTTGTTCCAATCCTGCATGAGTTTATTTCTTATGCTGAAAACAAAAGAAGATATCTTGATATTTGTATGTTGTAAAAATAAATAAATAAAATGTTTATTCATACTTATTTATTAGTATCATACACAAGGACAAGAGAGAAGGATTTGGGGATAGTAACGGAGGAATGAGTCTGGACTAAAAGCCTTTAGCACTTTAGTAAAGTAGGATACTACTGCATCAGAACACAATATATAGCATGCATAATAGCCACGTTGTAGTTATTTGTGGTAAATAATTCTTAATTCATGGCCACATTTTTTTTAATGTCACGCCCAGGCTCCATATAAACGAGGCTATTTACTAAAACAGGAACTAATTCTTAATTTGTGGCCATGCATATATTACATTTATAATATCATTTGCAATGTTTGCCTAGTTTTTTGTTAAAAAAAAGTTTCAAAACTCTGGATTGAAATCTGTAGACAGGCAAATTTCTTGAACTTTAAAGATTTTCTTCCCTTGTTCCCCTAGACTTGTGTTTGACTCATGAAACGCCACTGCTGTGACTGTTAAACTCAATGCACTGCAATTCAGTTTCATTTCCCATTTATTGTCTTTCCGATTCAAATTCCACATCAACATCCTTGGGATGTGGAAAAATGTAATTAATGAAAACATACACATTATGGTACACACACACACACACACACACTCTCTCTCTCTCTCTCTCTCTCTCTCACACACACACACACACACAATTATGAAAGTGCAATATACACTGTATGTGACTTCTGTTGGAAAAATGTAAACACTTTCATTCTGGCTTCTAATAGTCATTATAAAACCAAATACAGTGGTTGCTGCTTGAAGGTCATAGTGTAACTGGTAATAAAGTGCTGATTTGGTGTGTTAGACACTGTTTATATACACTCTACTGACCTCGAGCTATATAGATAAACTGAAGAAGGCCACTTCCTATGTCACATATAGACAAATGAGAGATGATTTCATTACAGTAGTAATTTTAATTAAAAAAAAAACAATGTTTTTAATTAAAAACATACAAACAAGTGACAAATGAATAGACAATCCACAGGGTAGCTGTTATGCACTGACAAGCATTCTGCTAACATCATGGTTTGGGTCCCTGCAAACCGATATAAAGCATAGATGAAACATGGGATTGTGTCCCATTCACACAGATCACAGTCACCAGATCTGAAGCCAGAGGGAAAGCAGCACTCTCCAACAACATCATCATCATCAAAACACCAAATGAGGAAATATCTTTTGGAAGAAGAGTCATTCATCCCTTCAGCACACTCTGAAAAATCAAGCTTTCACAGTGATGCCACAGAAGAACCATTCTGGACTCCTCAAAGAACCTTTTCACTGATCAGTTCTTAAGAAAACCATTATTTTCTTGGTGTAAAGAACTTTTTAACAATCTGAAGAACCTTACGTTCACTATAAAGAACCTTTTGTGCAATGGAAAGATTTCATGAATGTTTAAGGTTGTTAAACATCCATGTATATGTCAATAAAGCCATCCATCCAGCGTTATCAATAAACAACCTTTAATTTTAAGACATTAGAGTCAATGCCAAAATGCATTGAAGCTCTTTTGGTGGCCCAACACCATAAAATACACTTTATGTTGGTTTTTCTTTGGATATGTCACTATCGTATCTTTATCATCATCTCATTTCGCTACAGCAGAATTATCCACACACTGGATTTGGCAGCGGATTTATATTCTATTGCCCTAAACCAACCCTACACCTCACAGAAAACTACAGGCATTTTAACATTTAACATTCTGTATGATTTATAAGCTCAAGTCAGTGTGCATTCAGGTTTAAGTCCTGAAAAAAAATCATAAAGCATCTAAGAATCATGACAAGTGAAATATAAAGGCTGATTCAACTGATCAAAAACAGGAAAAAGGCACTTTGCAGGAATCTATTCTGAGCTCAGGGTACGTTTACACGAAAACGATGCACTAAAAACGGAAAAGTTTTAGAAAAGTTGTCAACACGATCCCTGCTCACACGAATCCGTGAAAACGACCAAAAACCCATGGCAGGTTAATAGATGTGTCTTTGTGAAGAAACGCTACACAAACATGAGATACGCATGCGCATGACCTCACCGCTTTCACAAATTTGTGTTTTTGTAGTTTACAGAGAGACAACAACAATATCATTATCAAAAACTTGCCATTTGAATCCCATTTTAAAAGTTTGCATTTTCAAGGCATTTGTGCAAATTAACGATTTCCCATTTTTGTTGTAAGCGGTGTCGTGGAAATGTCCTCTCAGATCAAATAACTTTTGTGCAATGATCCATTCACAGAATTGCAATCATTATGCCGTCGCATCCAACACCATGATACAGTGATGAATGTTAGGCTGTCAAAAATACTGCACGTCTTTGTAACGCTTCACTGTTTGAGGAAGGTTGTTAGAGTTGTATAAATGCCCCGTAACCCAGTGTAATTATGACACAAGCACAAGGTGGCGTTTCAAGGCACTCCAGCGGTGTGTTGAGACTTCAGCAGCAGCTGCAGGAGGACGCTGGGTTTGATGCAGCCCTCCAGCGCACGGCACAGTTTACCCATGGTGATGCCCAGCAGACCCTCCTTCATCTTCCAGCGCTCCAGAGTCTGGTGCACCTTCTCTGCCAAGCCGTCGCGGTCGTAGTCATGCTCGACCGTGTCCACGTCTATGTCTGACAGCCCCAGTTTACGAGCCACCTGCTTCCAGTTTCCACCCACGTTCTGACGCACGACCTCCAGGTGGCTCTCAGTGACCGTGTGCTCCTCTGATCATCACAACACAATCAAACAGAGAAAATCAAACACATCTGGCACTAATAAAGCAATGAGAGTTCAGGCAGGACTACTATAAAATGAGGGCTTTATTAAGGCGAAGCACTACAGCCAAAAAACATGCATTGGTCAATTTTGAGATTTTGGGCTATGTGGCTTTCCATAAACTGTTGTTTCAAATTAGCGTAAAGAAAACATCCAAAATACACTTTTAGGTGTTGCTTTAATTGCACTTTATCTATTTGCATCTGTAGCTACAGTCTCTACTTCAGCAGCACTTACACACGCGAAACCTTACATGTTTACTTCTATTTTCTGAAGGTTTTTAGAGAGAGATTTGTATATAATAATAATAATAATAATAAATAATTTGCATATATAATTAACATTTTATTCCTAAAAAAAACTGATTTTTTTTTTTCTGGCTGGAGTGATAAAAAGACAAATCCAAAATCCCCTCTGTGAATACCTTTAATATGTCCCCCCCAAAAAATCTAATAATTCAGTGTTCAGATTTTTGTTCTGGAAATGTATGCAAATTAGTGCTTATTTAATTAGACAGCAGCTCACTGAAACAGAGACAGTCTTACCGTACTTCAGCAGAAGCTTGTTATATCTGGTTCTGTTGCTGGATCCGGTGGATAACGAGCTGAAGGAGCTGTTATCAGACACTCGCAGATTCATCGTGTTGTAACTCCCGATCTGAATGGCACTGGCATTCGAGATGGTCACAGGCCACCCTAATGGAATACCAAACAAATCAGGAGAAAATGTTATATTATGTATGTATATCTATATACTGTATATATATATATATATATATATAGATACATATAGATATAGATAATTAATATAACTACCCAAACTTATGTTATTAGCTCATGTCTCATTCACCTCTGAGAAAACAATACAGTACAACGCGCATAATAATACAATAATAAGGCCTTCTATTCTCGCTCGATCTGCAATAGCGCAATGAACGCACTGATGACGTGTCTGACGTGCACTGAGGTATGCAAATACATACGTTGACAGGCTTGTATAACAGCCTATCGTAATGTTCAGACCGAGGGATATGATTGGACGAACATTTAATGGTTCTACGCCTTGCACAGACAATATAAATGCATTTAAATAAACCACTTTAGACTTAGTGATTGCTATCGGAGTCGGCTATTTTTAAAAATCTTCAACTTATTTCATTCAGTTAGTTGCCTAGGCAACATTTATAATTTTCTATCAGTTTAACTTGTAGTACTAAAAATAAATAAATAAATACAAGTTAACAAAAACTATACAGACATAATAAAAACAAAAAAAAACTAATACAATTTACAAAAACACACAACAAAACTACCAAAACTTTTACTAAAATAAAATTAAACGAAATATCATTCCAAAATATTAACAAAAATAATAGTTTCCACCTTATTTTTCAATGCGGAAGTAAACCGTTTTCTGTGAATGTGCGAGATTTCAGGTTCGTTGGCCGCGGTTGGGAAATAACAAGAAGAATAACAAAGTGCAGTAAATGGTAAAACTGTTTGTACTGCAAACCATAATCATCGCTGAACTGCATCTTACACATTTTCAGCTCATCAGCGCTGTTTCCGTAACGCAGAGAGACCACTTGTGCTCGGTTGCCAGGTTGGAAAGATTAAGTAAATCACTGGGAAGATTATGTATCCTTTTATGAAAAGTAGAGATGCACCGAAATGAAAATTCTTGGCCGAAGCCGTAGCCGAACAAAATGAAACACGGTTTTTCGCTTTTTTCCCCTCCCATGTACTGTATTTTGCCATTTTTTTCACCATTGCATAAATTAAAATTAAAAATTAAAAATGTGCTTTCTACTGTTTTTTTCCTGCTTTTCAAATAATAAAAAAAAAATTACAAAACAACAATTTCAAAAATATTTACTTAACACTGAACATTTTTAAACATTCTAGCAGACATTATACCAACAAAGCACAATTTAACTTAAAATTAATAAGTTAAAGTTAAGTAAAATAATATTTTTTTGGCAATTTTAAAGACCCCCTTCTTGAATCAGGCATGCATTTTTACTGTACAAATAAATGCAGCCTTGCGGAGCAGAAGAGACTGCTTTTAAAACATGAGAATATATTACAGATCCCAGTTTGAACACTATGTGTGAATGTTATAATAAATGAATTAGCCTAATAGAGCTGGGTAATTATTATTATCATTATTAATGTTTTACTTTTTTATTATATTTTACAGAACGACAGTAAAATTACAGCATTTATGAACGTTGATGGAGTTGTTGCTTTTTCTCAGCTTTTATTTTGGCAGAAACCCGCAGGAATATCTCAGTGCTTCTTTTTGTTGACAACAGCAGATTTATGAATGATTCTCATTACGAATTTGGGAAGATGTTTTCCGCACATATCACATTGTCACATGCCTTCAAAAAAATTAATAAAAATGTGACTGAGCAATTAATGATTTCTGCGTCTTTCTCTGACAGTTTTAAATACTTTCACACTGCAGACACGTTGGCTGCATTTGTGCGCGCCTCTATTTGATCACGTCACGTCATTGTTCGGTACAATTTATTTAGTCTTTTCGCTTATTCTGCCGAACACCGAAAGAGCTTTTTTTGCTATTTTGAGCCGAATAATTTCAGTTGCCGAACATTCGGTGCATCCCTAATGAAAACAGCTCTTATTGGGGGATTTATCTATTGAAATCTGGCAACTTATTGCCAGCTATTTTAACTATTTTCCTGTTTATCACTGCTTTGATACAATCTGTATTGTATAAAGCAGTGGTTCTCAAACCGCAGTCACACCTTTTCTATTAAAGGACATTATTTGCCCCCTTAAATTGATTTACAGGTGCATCTTTTTACCTTTATAGAGGCAAATATTTGCTATCTTTATTAATTGTATGTCATGTTTTATGTCATATTCTTAACATTCCATTAAGTGTATTATTAATATAATAAATAAAGCAATAAATGAGGGCAAATCGAAGTGCCACTTGTAGACTTAAAAAATAAAACCGCCAATAGGTGTGAGGTAAGCTGATTGGATATCATGTATTTGACCGGAACTAACATTTTCCTGTTTTTACATTAGAAGTGCATTTTGCTTGTCAGAAATACATGTTCGATATTAATGTTACTTTAAGTTGGGGTAGAATTAAATGAATGCCAAAACTCAGAATTTTGTTCGTCACCTCACGTACCCCAGTTTGAGAACCACTGGTATAAAGCACTGCAGAAATGACTTGTTAGTTGTGAATTGTTAACTGTACCCGAGTCAGATGGAGGACATACGACAGGTGATAAACGCAGGCCAGGCTGTGAATCCAGCATGAAAGACTCCGCTGCATGAGATGCACTATCTGGACAGGACTTGATGCCGAATGTGACCTCCGGAGGGCGCAGCCTTCTAAATGAGACACAGCTTATGTCTTCAAAGTAACATACACCTTTGTTTACTTCTGTCTGTTGCTCGGCAACCACTTTGTTGCAACCACAACTGTTTCTGAGGAGCTACATTGTTTGGTGGAAGAATACTGTTTTTATTAATATCATTACACTTTATTTGCTCTGTTTTATTTTGTGAAACCTTGCTACGAATGTGGAATAACCGTTTTATAAAAGCAATAAGCCCCGTGAAGCCGTGGTTTACAGTGAATTTATAACAGCTACGGGGGTTTTAGGCACATCTAACAACGCTCCTTAGCTTTTATAAGTTCACTGTAAACCACGGCTTCATGGGGCTTATCGCTTTATTTTGTATCCAGGATGAACCCTCAAGGCTTCTACCTTTAAATGTGGGCCGGAGACGAGGGTCTTCATTCCAGCACGTCTTCATGAGCTCGATGACGTCTTGAGGAGTGTGTTGAGGGATCAGAGCTTCGTCGGGACGCTCACCCTGACACACACAGTGGCAGATCTGATCTTCACTCCTGGCATCTGAAAAACAACAAAAAAACATTTTCATTCACTACTAAACCTTGGTCTTGAGTTTGATACACTGCAAATATGAAATGGGGTCAAATATTAAAGAGCATTTGCATGCAATTAGGGCTGGGCGATCAGACCACCCTAGCAACTTTTCCTTCCAAAAGCACCTAGCAACACATTTTAAAAATGTATTTGGCAGCTTTCAGCAACTTTCGATAAGTGACTCAAATGATAAAAAGGCACACGTTTTCCATCTAAATTACACAAAAAGAGGAAACCAAAGATGCTTAGCAGTACACACAACACATGAATTAAGCTAGCTGCTATTTTCAATTGTTCAATTGAATAATAATTGAATAATTGAATAATTTATGATACACCTTGTTAGTAGCTTGTACTTGCAATTGTTGATGATTTAGTACACTGTAAGAAAAAATCTAGAAAAATTGAAAAGGTACTAGTAATTTTCCAGGACAAATCCGTTTTCCTTTATCTGTTTTAACCCTGTAACTCAAAAACACAAAATACAATGCGTGATTTAAAATCAGTACGGAAAATTCCTTCGTATTATATTCCTTCAACAGAAGAAAGCAACTCATACAGGTTCGGGACGACATGAGGGTGAATAAACGATGACAGAATTTTCATCTTTGGGTCAACTATGCCTTTAAGTAAACCACTGGGTAGAGGGGGGGGAGGGGATTTAAACTCTTGGCATCTGGCAACCGCAAACATGAACGCAGAATAATGCCAAATTACAATGTTCTCAGGATAAATAACCTTTGTATGCTTATACGCTAATTACGCTTAATAAATCAAAAGAAGTAGAAATCATGATGATGATCAAAATACAATTGTGTGGAAATTTTTCTTTGAGAAAGAAGAACTGTGCTGTTTAAACTGACAGGAATAATGAAAATTATTATTTTTTTTACATTTGATATATTTTCATTATTTTAGATTTATATTATAATTAATATTATTTCAGTCTGTTCCTTACAAAAAGCTATATACAACAGAATATGAAGAGTTTGTTTGCAAAAGCAGATAACTCTGTTTTTTTAAATCATGTTTTTATTGTGTTTTATTGTGTTAGTTAGCTGTGTTTTTTACCTAATCAGGGCCTCTTTAGTTTTTTTTCTTTGAGAAAGAAGAACTGTGCTGTTTAACCTGACAGGAATAATGAAAAAATTTTTTTTTTAATTTTATATATTTTTATTATTTTAAATTTACATTATAATTATTTTTTATTATTTCAGTCTGTTCCTTACAAAAAGCTATATACAACAGAATACGAAGAGTTTATTTGCAAAAACAGATAACTCCGTTTTTAACCATTTTCAGAAATCATGTTTTTTTATTATGTTATCATGTTTTCACTATGTTTTATTGTGTTAGTTAGCTGTATTTTTTACCTAATGAAAATAGCCCAACTGCAGTTTGATCGAGATTAATTGGAACGCATAGAAAAGAAAAAACACGATTTTTGAAAATGGTTAAAAACGGAGTTATCGGTTTTTGCAAATGAAGTCTTCGTATAGCACATGAGTGATATATATAGTAATTTTGTTATTATTGAGTCCGTTTTGTAACTCACATTGCAGCTAGTTAATCATGTTAATTAGTTAATCATGCGGTTCTGAAGCGAGACTCACTCTCATAGGGCTCGCGGCCGCTGAGGATGACCCAGACGACGATGGAGAAGCTGTAGACGTCAGATTTCTCGGTGGAGCAGGTGTTGATGCTCTTCAGGTGCTCAGGAGCCATGTAGCACAGAGTGCCAGCGGCGCGCGCACACGACTTCTTGCCCAGACCACTCTGTCTGCGAGACTCCTCTTTAGTCAGCTTGCTCCACACCTGAGACGTGGCCAGACCCAGATCCGCGATCTGACGCAGAGCAAAGAGCGTGCATGAAAATCCTTCACGTCAAATGTATTTCTATAGCGCTTTTCCCAATACACATTGTTTCAAAGCAGCTTTACAGAAAACCGTGATGTTAATGTTTATAATATCTTACAGTCGCATTTAGCAGATTAAAGCTGTGCGATAACAGAGGTTATATTTTGTAACGATACAAGCAATCAAGCAGCTGACATCTGCTATATAATATCACTAAATTATTATACTGGATGCATGCGGATAAAGTTGGAGGTACTATATATCCAACTTTATATATAGAGTTGTGCGATATTGTTTACATTTCACAACAACGTTTAGTTATTTAGTGTCATGCGTAAAGAACTCTAACAATAAATATTACATTTCAGCATTTTATCATCAGGCAGTTAAAGCAGACATTTATTTCCTTCTCTACTTGATGAGAGATTTACATATGCTCTCAGAAAAAAAAGCTACAAAAGCATTTGAAAAAGGTACATATGTGTCCCTGCAGCACAAAAGCAGTCTTAAGTCGCTGGGGTATATTTGTAGCAATAGCCAACAATACATTGTATGGGTCAAAATTATACATCTTTTATGCCAAAAATCATTAGGATATTAAGTAAAGATCATGTTCCATGAAGATATTTTGTAAATTTCCTACCGTAAATATATCAAAACTTAATTTTTGATTAGTAATATGCATTGCTAAGAACTTCATTTGAACAACTTTAAAGATGATTTTCTCAATATTTAGATTTTTTTGCACCCTCAGATTCCAGATTTTCAAATAGTTGTATCTCAGCCAAATATTGTCCTATCCTAACAAACTAACTTATTTATTCAGCTTTATTCAGATGATGTATAAATCTCAATTTAAAAAAATTGACACTTAAGACTGGTTTTGTGCTCCAGGGTCACATATTTGTAACTTATTTTACCCTACAGGCTGCATATTATACTTAAAATTACATATTAGTACCTAAAGTGTACATATTAGTAACTAAATGGTACATTTTAGTGCCTTTAGGTATCGCCCCAGTGAAAAGACTTTTCAATTCTTTTCTAATTCTTTTCAATAATGTCAACATTTAGCTTTTTCAAAAAGTGTGTACTGTGGTGAATTCAGAGAGACGTTTCATACTTTAATGTGGAAGTTCTTGTCCACCAGGATGTTCTCTGGTTTGAGATCTTTGTGAATGACTTGGTTCTCCGTGAGATAAACCATCCCCTCCAAGATCTCCAGAACGATCCGTCCTTTCACAGATATCGGAACAGGCACCTGGAGCAACAGATATGAGCAAAATATTAAAGACATCAAAAAGTGGCACATTTCCAAAGTGAAGAGGGATTTCACTGCAAATAGAGGAGTTGTTTATTTGCACGCTCTGTCTGTGGATCTGTCGATTCACTAAAGGAATTATGCAAATCGGGTAATGAAGCAAACAATGTTGATATACTAGTGCATGCAAGGGACAGCAGGTGGGTTGTGAATACAGTGAATGCATTTTGCACATTAAAGACACATTGTCTGATTTTTTTCTGCATTTACATCAAGATACCAATAATGTTACAGATTTTGATTTTCAAATAGTTTTTATTGTAAACTTGAAAGCACATTCATGTTTATGAACAATGAACCCTTGTGCATCCTTAGTATCAGTTTGGCTGCAAACAGGATAAATTTAGTCAAAAAATTTGCATTTGTATTGAAATTGTCATATTTTCTCATAAATATATTTTTACACTAGGTACAAAATAGTTAAGACCTTAAGGACAAAAATGTCACAATATTTAATCCCAGTGCCATTGAGCATAACAACATGCATTCTTTGCCAAGGTTTCAAAATGTGTACTATTTTAAAATATAAATCTACTGTTTTCATTATATAAATGTGTGTACTGAGAGATGTGTGCGTTTGAATGGTAGCTTTTGTTTTAATCTGACACTGCATCAGAATGAATGTTGTTGCTAATTCTTGGACTGTAATAATCCAAAGAAAAAAATATGCTTAGCATTTAGTATATGGAAAATAATTTATGTTTTTTTTTTCACAAAAAAAAACAACAACAGTGACATTATGTAAACAAACTGACATTTAAATGGTTAAAATCCTGAAAATAAACCATATTTTTATGATCAGCACTGATGTTGGTAAAAAAGAAAATCTATGTCAGTGAAAGCCGAAAAACATATTCAAATATAATATTTTTATGACATGGACTATTTCGTCAAAGGACCTCTGTGTAATGTTTTTAAACTGATGCACAAGGGCTAATACTGTTTTTTGCACAACTGTTTTGGTGTGTTTTTTGGACACTGTGTTCACAACACAGACATGTGAAACTTCACGTGTATTTTGGCATAAAACAGAGTCTGCCGTTACCGTCTCCAGCATGCTGAGCAGGTTTCCTTTAGGAATGAGCTCCATGACTAAAGAATAGTCTCCGTCTTCCAGAATAACCCCCAGCAGCTTGACCACTCGCTGATGGTTTAACCTGCTCATCAGGCTGCCTTCATCCAGAAGACACTGCTTCTGCCGGCTGACAGACACACATTCAACTCACTCAGTTTACACAACATCTGAAGCTCAAAGTCACGAGCAGTAACGCATTACAAGTAATGCGACTTACGGAATCAGATTACTTTTTAAGTAACTAGTAAAGTAACGCATTACTTTTTAATTTAGAAGGAAATATCTGAGTTACTTTTTTCAAATAAAGTACACCGTGGCAACACCAGAGCTGTCAGTCAATACATGGAAACAAAGTAATTGGCGTGTTACTTTGTTTCCATGTGTTGAGTGACAGCTCTGGTGTTGTCATGGTGACAGAAATCAGGAGTAAGTGCAGAGCGTTGTGTGTGAACATGATCTTACTGTAGTTCTAGACTCAATGTCAACATGTGTTCACTCATCTCGCTGCACACAAACACATTCAGTGTTCCTCAAAATCAAATATAATAAAATAAGTCAAATGCAAACTCAGAATATGACGCAAACGTGCATTAATTAAATACGTTAAATAACACAAATATACTTTAATCCTATTTTATTAACCAATATCTTTGCTACTGACCTTCGATGATCCAATTCAACCATACTAATAAGCAAAAATGACACATTTATGTTTTATTTGTGTTATTGCGGAATAGTGTTGGACTTTCTTCTCCTGCGTCATATTCTTCATGTGTTTCGTTCTCTACTGTACAGACGTGAATGTACTTTTCCTTCAGCCTGAGGCTTATTCATTTCACTTCTGTTGTGAAAGAACTTTTACTTTTGTAGAACCTTTTTATATCAAAAACAAACAAGCAAGCCCCGCCCAGATTTAAAAAGTAACATAATGCATTACTTTCCATAAAAAGTAACCAGGTAACGTAATTAGTTACTTTTTTTAAGGGAATAACGCAATATTGTAATGCATTACTTTTAAAAGTAAGTTCCCCAGCACTGGTCTCGAGCACTCACCCGTTGCGCGGCGGGCCGGTGTAGACCGTCTTCAGCACCACCTGGCCCAGTGTTTTGTGGTAACACAGGTAAACTTCCCCAAACCCTCCATAATCCAAAGGCTCTTTCTTGATCAGATCTGCTGACTTCATAAGACTCAGGCTCGCAGCTGCAGCCATAGTTCCTCTCTTAAAGACAACTTCCCTAGAGCAACACAAACATGTGACAGATCAGACAAACTCCACAATGAAACCCAGAGTTATGTGAAGTGCGGAAGAAGAACATTCTGTCGGACAAAACTATTTGCATATTTGACGATCAAACATTTGAATGAAGAGCCGCAGACGAAACTGCAGTTCAGAGAAACACATTAGAAAATAAATAGATATTCGAAAGGTTGTATATGGCATTTCTGCTTTCCATTTCCAACACGGATAATAATCAGTAACAACGCAACTTTTTCTTCGTTAGTTGACTTTTGATTTCTCCTACTACCGAAAAAAAAAACATCTTTAAAACTGTTCAGAAACACGATAGTAAATAAGTGTAAGACATACCGTGTAACATAACGCCTATATTCACTTCTCCTTCGCTTCCTGGATATTAGGTTACAAAGTGAAAGTAAAAATCAGGAAGACAGAAATAATCAGCAGCAGAAAACCAGATCACCACGACGCATTTTAATCTAGCGCTAATAGTTTATGAAGGTAACTGTTCAACAAATAAATATTAAAAAATTGCTTTTCTAAAAAAAAAAAAAAAGAAAAAAAAAAAAA
>NW_015539875.1:88798-93874 GCF_001515605.1 Sinocyclocheilus anshuiensis
AAAAATAAAAAAAGAAAAAAAAAAAAAGGCAGTTGTAAGAGATAAGTAAGTGCCCAAATAAATTTTACTTGGCAATAAATAAATAAATAAACGGATTGGACTCCAACTATAGATTTAAATCGGAATTATTTACTGGTTTATGTGCAAAAACAGTACAGAACGGACTGGCCAATCAGAATAAAGTATTTCAGAAAACATGTTATAATTCCTAAAAGTGTCCTCTATCGTATCCACGTTTAAATGTAATGTCTTTATTCATTTATTCGCCCATATTGCAGAAAAGGATCAAAGTGACGGAAACCTTTTTGCCCGTGCACTTTTAAAATGACTAGATATTAATTTTAATCTTAATTACAGATATTCAATTCAATGCAGTCCTGCTAGCATGAAACCATTGCGAGTAATTTAATCAAGCTTTAGTAGCATCACGAGTTTGTGAACAGTGCTTGGTGTCAGTAATAGTGTGTACTGTGCCTTTAAGAGATTCTCGTCGAGGAGCTCGGCGCATCTGAGCGCGTGGACTCTGCACGACAACTTAGTTAGATGTGAGCTCGATACAAGCGGACTCCTGAAACACTGTGGCATGGGAAACGGAATTAATAAGGTAGATGGGCATGACTTCCCTTCTCCTCGTGCTTTAAGACTGTAACTTTGAGAGGGAATGTAATCTCGATGTTGAATCATAACGCAGAGCGTGCATTAAAGAACGCGTTGCGCATATACTCAGGGTTTTTGATTTAACTAATAACGAAACTAATAAGCGCAACTGTCATCGATTTCTCAAATCACGTGTCTTTGATTATAAAATAAATTAAAAAATCGATTTACAGTGACCCGAGACGTGTCTAAAGAACATTATAACAGTTAGACTGTAAGTTGATTTGGGCCAGAAAGCAAAAACACCATAGCAACGCGCTAGCAACCGGCAGAACACACTAGCAACCGCTCAGAACTACTTGGAACAGCTTAGCAACGCGCTGACAACCACCTAAAGCAACATAGCAACCAACATAGCAACCACAGAGCAGCGCGCTAACTACTAGAATGCCTTAGCAAATGCATAGAAATACTCTGTCAACAGCAATACCCTAGCAACCACATAGCAACGTGCTAACAATTGTTCATAGCAACGTGATAAAACACCTTAGCATTGTAGATGAGTTTAGATTTGGAGAAATGTAGCATTGCATGAGTGTCTCACTGCAAGTGAATGGGTGCCGTCAGAATGAGAGTTGATAAAAACATCACAATAATCCACAAGTAATCCACAGCACTCCAGTCCATCAGTTAACATCTGGAGAAGACAAAAGCTGAAACTAATCCAGCAAGATATATGTTAACTTCAAACTGTTGTTTTCGGTTAAAATATAAATCCATAATCCATAATAAGGCTTCTTCTAGTGAAAAAGTTGTCTGGTCTGAATCAGGAGAGATCAAGCACTGTTTACATGCGAAAATACCTGTATAGGGCATGTTGTCACATTATATGGGGTAAGTTGTCACAATGGTAACTTGTTGCTTTTTTACACTGATTTCAGAAGAAACACATTTAGTAACGTAATCTAGGTTACTCATTTTAGGTAATGTAATCTGACTACTTTTTAGATTACTTTTTATCTAAATAGTTTTAAACTTGCCATCAAACATTACATTTACATTTAGTCATTTAGCAGACGCTTTTATCCAAAGCGACCTACATATTTAAAAAAAGCAAAGGGAAAAGAAAACGTTCCATTTTTTTATATCAACATCATAATATGTATTATTAAGCATTACATTACACCAGGGTTTCTCAAACTGGGCTTAATGTAAGAACTGCAGTGGGTGTTTGAGTCGATTAAAACGCTAATAATTAATGAAATTATAAAAAAGCAAAATAAAATTAATAATTTAAACACTTGAACACTAAAATACAAGAAGATTGAGCTGTAAACATGCGAATGGGTGTTACATTTTTGAAATATTAACTTCTTCAGAGATTTCAAGTAAATATAATGTCAAAGGGGTTTGGAAAATGTAAACGAATAAAAGAAGAAGATTATGAATAATTCACTGCCATTGTGTGAATAATATGTAATCATGTAATCCATTAAAAAGTAACTGTAATCTGATTACGAGCATTACAAAATTACAAGTACTTAATTTTTGGAATCTGATAACATAATCCAGATCACATGTAAGGCTAGAACATGATCTTTAAAAGTGGAAAAACTAACACAGAAATATCAAACCACTGGTTTGACCAAGAAATTAAGAATGCAAACTTATGAGGTTTATTTGACAACTTAAATAAAAATGTGACGATTTGCCCAAACTTGACATTTATGAAAAATACCATATGCATAAACACAATGCATGCCTTCATTGTATAGCTGTCTCTTGTCCCAGAGTATGTCAGCCACTCACTTGTTTAACAGCTTTACAAAAACATGATGTTACAGCAAATTCAGATGATACTGGAAAACTATTTCGAGTTGTGAGCTGATGTTTGAATGCAACACACAAAAACACATTAGCTGTCGATTTTAGGAAAACCGAGTGAGTGTTAAGTTCTAGTTTGGTTGTCGTTCCAGGTTCTGCCAGACCTGTACTTGGGTAATTTCAAAGGTAAGACCGCTAGAATCCACGACGGCGTTTTTAAAAAGGTGCATGTTTAGGAAAGATGATAAACGTGTGGATGTGTTCTTACAGATGCCAGAGACAGGGAGCAATTAGCCAGAAACAACATCACACACATCCTCTCCATCCATGACACCGCTGCGCCCATTTTACAGGTACTCACACTCACTATTTCACATGTTCAATGTAGAGAATATATTAAATATATAAAGTGTATGTCAGCTGGATGACGACACATCTCAGCATACTTCATTTTCAGTGATTAATTGATAACATGCACATGATTCTCTCCCCTCATCACCTGCTTGACTGCTTTTTTTTGTTTGTTTAAACATGCAATTATTATTTCAGCATACAGTCTCTAAGAGTAGTTTCTCAACACTTGGGTCACTTTTTCAAAACTCTTCACGCAGCTAAGCTGTGGATCACTTTACATTGCTTTGGCACAAAATGCATTCAGTTCAGTCTTTCAGATGGCATGAATAATTGCGTGCATCCAAAACTCAGTGTACCTACATGCACATGTTTGCATATTAATTTCAAAACTGTAAAACTTAATTTCAAAGCCTAACATAATGCAAAACTGAATAAGACATTTCTACAGTAATACCATATTGAAATGAAATAATATCAAAACAATTAGATGGAGCTGAATAGCTAATTTAATTCCCATCTATACAGAAGGAGACACTTCAGGATAATTGTTGCTGTGAACAATAAATATTGTCAATAATGTGAAGAAATTGAATGTGTTAATTTGAGCCGGCATGAAGTGTTTTGGTAGTTTTAGTGTGTTTTGAATGTGATATTTCCTGCTGTGCCAAGCTAAAAGTTGGTTAGGAAAACTGTGTGAAGATTTTTTGGAAAAAAAGTGAATTTCAGTATTAAGAAATGAGTCCTAGCCATTAAAAAAAAAATGTGACAAGTTACAGCATTTACGCTGTGTAGTGGAAGGCTTCAGCCTATAGTTTTATTTATTTATTTGTTTGTTTTGCAATGCAGGCTTTTATGAAGCATGATAAATAATGAAGTAAACCACTCACCCATTGTTTGGAAAAAACAGAGTTTGTCAGGATTGCAACTTAGTTTAACACAGTGACAGACACACAAACACAGTTTCTGTTCAGTGAATACTGTCAAAAGATGATTAAATTAGGACAGTGTTTGCTTTGTTTATATATTGTAGATGGTTGTAAGTGTGCATATTCTTTCTCCCTCATCTGTTTGAATGAGCAGCTGGAAGTAGTAAAGCATAGACATTTCAAAATAAAAGTCCTGGTGTAATTTATAACTAAATGCCCCACATTATGCATAAAGTCTTTTTTTTTGGGATATAATTTGCACAGTCCCCGTCACAGAAAGCAAAGACTAAGAACATTATTTAACATGCAATGTATAGATTTTAAACAATAATCTTTATTATAATCTTAAAGGATGCAATCCTGATGCAATAAGCTTGATTATTGCTGATGCAGTGATCTTTATTATTGCATCAGCAAAATCCAGCATCGATTGAACTCTAATTCTTATGTACTGATATATTACTACTATGTACAGTATTTAGTAAAAACATGTCTTGAGAATTTTAAACTTGCACTGTTTTGCAGTTGAATTTGCTTCAGCCTGTTTAATTAAGTGAAGAATCTGAGGTGCATGAGTTATTTTGTGTTAGTTTTGTTCTGTGTGGACATGCAATATTAATTGTGTTTGTGCAGGTCCTAAAAAGTCTTATATTTGATTCAGGAAATTCTGCAGATACCCCGAAGCAGACTTTCTCAGTGAAGGGCTTCTCTTACAGGACAATGAGCCCTTCTGCACAAATTTACTTGTGCTGAATGCATTGTGCTCTTGCATGGCGCAAAGACCTGTGAAGACCAATGAAATAAAACAATGAAATGCATGCCATGTTTTGAGTTTATTATGAAATGAACACTTAGTAGAAATAAAACATGGTGTGCAGGCATGTGCAAGAGGTCTTGACATGACATGCAACAACTCTGTCTTACTTTTTGCTCTCTCGTGTGATTTTGAGGCGTATTAAAGCACATCTCTGTCTTTCCTCCGTTTCTTTAGGAGATGACTTATCTTTGTATCCCAGCAGCAGATTCGCCCACGCAAAACCTGTGAGTAGGCATGCATTTCTGATGGGCTCGTTCTCTAATAGCTATCCGATCTCTCTCGGCCGCCAGTGGGCAGCGCGAGTCACTGTAGCAACATGAAGATGTGAAGGCTTTTCATGAGCAAACGCTTTATACGTTCTGCATTCACGCATGCTGCTCCCTCTCGCCTTTTCCTCAGTCTTCTCTAACACTAACTCTGTGTTAGTTTTTCATGCCGTATCAAACTAGTTACACCCTTGAGCTCGCGCGCATGCACACACACACACACACACGCACACTCGCACACACGCACTCACACACACACACACACACTCACGCGCACACACACACACACACA
>NW_015539875.1:94062-105434 GCF_001515605.1 Sinocyclocheilus anshuiensis
CACACACACACACATACACACACGCACACACACACACACTTCCTCTTGTGGCTCTCTTGGTGCAGGAAGGAAGTTGTGAGCTGGGTTCTGCAGTGATGCCTTGGTCGCACTACGCCTTTATTTTTATCCCCCCTTTACCATCAGCCCTCTTGTCACCCTTACAAACCTGTGAAACCCGACCATGCGTAATGTGAAACTGACCCTCTTTAACCAAACTGGACCAGCCCAGCCCTTTCTCATCCTGGTCCTGTCAAAAGGATGGATGTTCTGGAGGAAACGAAGAAGGTTTAAGAAGAAACCACAGTCAGATTTCTGGATTTCTTGACAGCCACTATCTGGACAGTTTCAAACCAACAACAATCTGTATTTTTTCTTGCAAGCAGCAGAATATACAAATAGAAAGGCGAAAATGTTTTATTTCTTGGAACAATTTCAGTTGTGTGTGTATGGATGTATTCTCACACACACACAAGCCATTAGGTTTAAGCAGGAAGATGTCAACCCAACAATGTCAGTGATTAGTAGTGCATGTTTTTTTTCCCATGGAAAATTGTTATTTTAAAGCCTGTAAAAGTCCTGGAAATATCTATAGTGAATCTACACTCTTAAAAATACAGCTGTACCAAAGGGGATTTTCATAGAAGAAACATTCTGGGTCCTTCAAACAACCGTTCAGTGTTTAAAACAGTTATTAAAAGAACGATTTTTTCTTAGTGTGAAGTCTTGTTGGGTCCTAAAATATTCCTGACCCAAATCAATTCTTAGCTGAACCTGACATGCATAAATTATTTTTTTTAAAAGGAAAACCTGACCCGAGACGGACCGGATAAAATTTGACCCGAATGCTTTTTTTTTTCTAATTTGTGACCATGGAGCACAAAACCAGTCATAAGGGTAAATTTTTTTAAATTGAGATTTATACATCATCTGAAAGCTGAATAAACAAGCTTTCCATTGATGTATGGTTTGTTAGGATCGGACAATATTTGGCTGAGATACAACTATTTGTAAATCTGCAATCTGAGGGTGAAAAAAAATCTAAATATTGAGAAAATCATCTTTAAAGTTGTCCAAATGAAGTTATTAGCAATGCATATTACTAATCAAAAATTACGTTTTGATATATTTACGGTAGGGAATTTACAAAATAGCTTCACGGAACATGATCTTTACTTAATATCCTAATGATTTTTGGCATAAAAGAAAAATCTATAATTTTGACCCATACAATGTATTGTTGGCTATTGCTACAAATATACCCCAGCGACTGCTTTTGTGCTCCAGGGTCACATATGTTTCTGATTTTTGACTTGATTTGGCTGCTGCTCTATTACTTTCTTTTATTTATTTGCTTATTTATTATTACTTTATATTATTGCCTGCCTCATGCATACACAGAGAAAACGCGCAGCGAAATGAAGCAAGTCCGTATGGCTTTCTATGTGCGATGTATTTCTCACAAAACGTGCAAGTGTGCATCAAGGATAGTTTGATCCATCTTATTGGGTCCATTCGGAAAAAGCACATTTTTTTTAAGTTACCCGAGACCCGAGGCCACTGATGCCGAACCTCTGGTTTTTGGATCATTTTAATAAACTAAAGAACCTTTTTCCACAATAAAGAACATTTTGTGGTTCCATGGATGTTAAAGGCTCTTCATATCAATAAAGAACCTTTAATGTTAAGAGTGTAGATTGATTTTCTAGTTTCTCTTTGCGCTAAAATATCTTTGTGACTGTAGAGTCGCATCTGAAAATGTAGAATAGTTTAAATCTATCGATATATGGGGTAAGTTGTCACAATGGTAACTTGCTGCTTTTTTACACTGATTTGAAAACATTTTCATTTAAACATGAAGTACTATATAAAGCCTATACATACAAATGAAAATCTGCCTCAATGTCTTTAAAAAAAAGCACACAGGAGGACAAAACCTGATTAAAACAAAGGCTGTATTTACACACAAGGGTTAAAGCGATCCAGAAATAAACATTGATTCATCATTCACTCACCTTTGTGTTGTTCCAAACCCGTAAAACTTTCATTCATCTTCAGACATGCATGAAGATAATTTTGCTCATCCATTGAAAGTCCATGCAACCAAAATGTTTCAAAAAGTTGCATTGTAAAACTTTTTTACACTGATTTGAAAACATTTTAATTTAAACATGAAGTACTATATAAAGCCTATACATACAAATGAAAATCTGCCTCAATGTCTTAAAAAAAAAGCACACAGGAGGACAAAACCTGATTAAAACAAAGGCTGTATTTACACACAAGGGTTAAAGCGATCCAGAAATAAACATTGATTCATCATTCACTCACCTTTGTGTTGTTCCAAACCCGTAAAACTTTCATTCATCTTCAGACATGCATGAAGATAATTTTGCTCATCCATTGAAAGTCCATGCAACCAAAATGTTCCAAAAAGTTGCATTGTAAAATAATTCGTTTGAATAAAGCGACTTAATCCAAGCCTTCTGAAGAGACACGATCGCTTTGTATAATGAACCAATTTAATTTAGGCTTTAATTTACCTTTATACACTAAAAAAAGAGTTCTCCAAACAAGAGTTAAGATATGTTTGTAATTTGTATGGACTGTAGTAATCATAGACATTTTTAATAACAAACTTGCCTACTTGTAAATGATTAGATTCAGTGTGCAGATGAGAGGATAGGATTGCTAATTAATAATTGTGGATTTAAGCCAGTGTTTTAGCGCTGTTTCATACTGGCTCAGCTTACTGAAATATTTTGAGCATTTCAATACGCACTCGATTGAGCATCAGCATCAAGCCTAAATAAACTTTTGACAGGAACTGCTAAGGCAGTAAATACCGAAGCTGTAAAAGCTGTGTGTTGTAGAGCAGAGAGTAATCTGCATCTGGAAGACATCATGTACGCAGGATGTCTCGTAATTCTGTGTTTACTGCTCCGGTTACGACCTTCCCACCGCTCTGTCAGCATCACAGTCTGAATGAAGACCTAAACCTAAACGCTCCTACAGTGGCCCTGAAATGCTTTCTTTGCACAGTTAACAGGATAATTCACCCAAAAATGAATGCACTCACCCTCACGTCGTTCCAAACCTGTATGCTGTTTTTTTTTCTCTTCTGTGGAACACAAAAGAAGATATTTTGAATAATGTTTTTTTTTCCATACAGCAAAAGTTGTTTTGGAACCCACTGACATTCACATTAAAAACAAAAACAGTTCATTCTAGAAAATATATTTTGGCTGAATAAACTTTTGTTTTTTTTTAATGCAAATCCTGGTTTGTATAGGCTATAGTTATTGTTAGCCATGTGGGTTGGCTTTGTTCTATAATGAATAAACAATCAAAAAAACAAAACAAACCCATCACATTCATACATTATTCCTCGAGTTGTTGGAAAAAAGTTGTATTTAACTAGGATTTATTATTATTATTATTTCTCATTTAGGGTTATGGACAAGCCTGCAAAGGTGTTGTGGGATGTGTGTATGTGCATGCAAAATGTTTATTACAATTATGATGCTCGTGGATCAGTCTGACCTGCAATTTCACAGTTAACCGCAGCTGCACAGACTCTTTTTTTTTAGCCATACTTTGTTAGTTTCTCAACTACTCTATGGGAGTATTTACATTTAGAATTATACATTTGGCAGATACTTTAATGTGAAGAAATGTCCATACATTTTTAACAGTTCAAGCATGGTAATTTCACTGAGAATGTAGTGCCATGCTCTAGTGCTTGAGCTTCACAAAAGGACACATACACAAATAAAATAAACAAGATTTTCAGCTTAAATGTTTTTTTTATTTTTTTTTTATAATATTCATATTTCTTGGAAAATTTAAAATAGTTGTTAAAAACAGTTTTAAAAAGGATATGTATTATGTTTTGTGTGTGTGTGTGGGTGTGGGTTTTCTTGATGTGACTTTTTGTGAATTGTATTGAATCCAATTATGGTCATTTTGACCCGCAATATAAAAATCATACCCTTAATTTGACACAAAATTGGTTATGCTTCATTGCAGCATCCTTCACATTGATACTCTGCAGAATTGCCTGAAGTTGACATAATCGGTCTCTTTGCCCTCCACAGCGTTCAGCATTTTGAGAAGAGCATTAAGTTCATGCACGAGTCTCGACTGAAAGGCGAGGGCTGTCTGGTGCACTGGTAAGTGAGGGGTTCATTTGTCCTCCAGTTATTAAATCTACACAATACATGAACCGATGTTAGGTATGCATACGATTGCATGCACCCAGATACACGACTCTACCTTAAGAGGAAGCTAAATGTGCACTCAACCCAGATACCAGCCTTGATCGAGCCCAGTGTGACCATGTGAACAGCTGATAACTAGGTGTCAAGGGGGGTGGGCTATTTTTGAACTTCCCAAAACAACAGTAAACACGAGCCTGTGTTTGATATGAGACTATAACAACTCAATCCATTCTCAAAAACATCATGAGGTCTGTAGTATTTCTCTGAAATCTCACCTTCTTCCTCCTGAGTTGAATGCGTAGGGTTACCCTGGTAAAAAAAGTAGTATATTTAAAATATATTTATCTCATACTAAGTATAGTTCAGATCTATTAACATGACATATCGCTCTATGAGACTTAGTGATATAAAAATGTGAATTAAACTTTATTTGGTGTACTGCTTGCGCACAATGCACAATTAATATTAAGCCTAAAATGTGTTTTAATGTCATTATTGATGAGGATTGAATAATATCAGTCTTTAAATGCGAGATAATTAAAATGTACCTGAAGCATTCTTGCAATAGTTCCACTTTAGCACAATCCAATATACTTCAGTATATCTTTACGTAGCTGAACCTCAGCACTACTTCCACAAAATTAAAGTGCAGTTTATCAGACTTTACGTATACCAGTTTAGTGTACAAAAAGTACAATTGCAGGGTATTTTTATTAAGCACATACACTCTAAACAATAAAGGTGCTTAAAAGGATCTTCACAGCGATGCCATAGAAGAATTTTTGGTTCCACAAAGAAGCGTTCAGTCAAAGGTTCTTTAAAGAACCATGTCTTTCTTACCTTTTTATAATCTGAAGAACCTTTTACAACAGCTTCGAACGTGGCTCAGCCAATCAGAATCAAGCACCGAAACTATCTGTTTTATAAGGTTCTTTGGAACCATTTAGACAAAAAGGTTCTTCGCATCGTGAAGCACCTTTATTTTTAAGAGTGTAAATATGTATTTGTAGCATGAAATAAATGTATTTCAAATACATTTTAGTATATGTATTTTTAACTAGGGTATGAGCTCGTTCTGATCACTAACCTACAGTACGAGCAAACATCGAATCTAGTGGCCTGTAATGATTCTAAAGGCAACCGAGCTGTGAGTAGGAAGCTTGTGCATTGCTGACTGTGGCGTTCTGGTCTGGTGTTCTCCAGTCTAGCCGGCGTGTCGCGCAGCGTGACGCTGGTGGTGGCGTATCTCATGACCGTCACGACTCTGGGATGGCAGGAGGCTCTGGCTGCGGTGAAGGTGGCCAGACCTTGTGCTTCACCAAACATGGGCTTCCAGAAGCAGCTGCAGGAGTTTGAGACCAGCCAGCTACAGCAGGTGACTCCTCCTCGCTTTACGACTGGAAATAGTGTGGCACTATCTTCACAAACATGGCAGCCATATCACCTGACCTGGAATTATGTCAGTGGCCCTTCTAAATAACCCTGTGAAGCCTGACATATAAAAAAATAGTCATTTTTTGAAATAGAACAGTTTGAGTCTAATTTTTGCATATGTGTTTATGTTGAGTGCCATAATTGATCTGTCGGGCTTTTCTGGCTCATATAGTCTGATATAGTTAGAAAACGGAGGAAAAAACTGAGACTCAAACTGAGCAGAAATATGCAATTTGCTGCAGATGCTGATATTTCTGATGATACTCTGATGCTTGTGCTGTAAATCAATGAGAGCTTTATAACAGTGCAGCAGATGCTGACATACAATGATCTAAATATCAGTCGTCGCTCTATATCTCCAGTAATCTGTCTCAGTAAGATGAGATTGAAATGCTCCAAACATATAATGCAGTGATTGAGAGCTGAAGAAATAAAGGCTCCTCAGAAGATGTGAGATGTTCTGGAGGCTTGTGAAGATCATTCCTCCGCTGAGGAACAGTGAAAGTAAAGCTTCTGGAAACAAACGCTCCTCAAAAGATCCTGAGGATCAGATTTGAGACTCTAAAACATGATTGATGGAGAATCAAGTAAAGCTGAGCTGCTTCAGTCCAGTAAGTGTTCATCTGGAGATATTATTCTGAGGTTTACTTGATAAAAATCAGTCAAGATTTGACACGAGAAGCAGCAGCTGAAGCTGGACGCTTGTACAATTACACCATCAAAAACCCTAAACTATCAATCAGACGACAGAAGACATGCATGGGTTTTTAATTGTGTTGATAAATTAGAAGGCCATCAAATATGATACAGTAGGCTTTATAGGGTAAATATGTTTGTGTAAATGTGTGATTCAGATTACCACATGGTTTCTAGAAATATGAATACAGCTAATAATCAGAGTTCTGTTTGAAGACCCACTAAACCTTCTGTCTTAATGTTTGATGTGTGTTCAGTTCAGAGAGCGGCTGAAGCAGGAGTATAAGGAAAACCCCTTCAGTGACGAGGAGGACGTTCAGAACCTGCTGGCACAGAGCTGCTCCGCACCAGAGGAACACGAGTTTGAACACAACTGAGAGATCGCTCAGAGCATTCCTGTGTGTCGTTATGACTGATATCTGGGATTAGAAACGTCATCATGCAACACGCTGATTGTGTTTGCTATGGCACAGCACTGTTTAATAACTTATGGACACTTTTTGTAAATAAGACATATTCAAGGTTTTAATGTTTACTACTGATGTGACGTTTAAAGCAGATTTGCATTTTGTTGTTCAGTCTTTACAGTTATATCATAAAAACTGATTTATACTATAGTCTCTGACTTTCTATTTTTTTTTCTTCTTAAAGGGACAGTTCACCCAAAAAAAGAATGTTCTGGAGAATGTTGGTAATCAAACAGTTGCCGGCAGCCATTGACTTCCATAGTATTAAAAATAAAAATGAAAGCCAGTGGCTACCAGCAACTGTTTGGTTATCAACATTCTTCAAAATATCTACTTTTGTGTTTAACAGAAGAAAGAAACTTAAGGTTTGGAACAACTCGAGGATGAGTAAATAGTGACAGAATTTCAGCTATCCCTTGCTGGATCAGCCAAAGAACTGTTTTAATGTCAAAGTAACATAAAGAAAGAATAGAAATGTTTATTTTGAAAAATAAGGTAGAGAACCCAGGTGAAAAAAAGGCACACTTCCATAATGCACTTAAAGTGCTCTATTTTCACACACTAATTCTGTACTTGATTAATATACTAAAAATGATGCTTTGGTACTTCTTAAAATAATCCTAAAATAATCTAAGTGTACTCAACTGTGCTATTTTGGGACACCTTGAATATAAGAACTAAAATGTGCTTTAAACATACTATCTGTATTTAAAAAATGTATTTAGTTAGTACACTTGAGTGTACTAGTGTATGAAAGATGGGTTCAAGTGTACTACAAGTGGTAAGTAAATACATTTTTTTAAATACTGAGATAGTACGTTAAAAGCACATTTTAGTTCATATATTCACGGTGTCCCAAAATAGCACAGTTGAGTACACTTAGATGATCTTAAGTACTAAAGAATATTAATTAAGTACACAATTAGTGTGTGAAAATAGAGCACTTTAAATACATTATGGAAGTGCACCTGGGAAAAAATAATATGGTAGACTGAGTAGTATATGCTATTTCTCTGTCGGACAGCAGGGGGCAGCATATTCAACACTGTTGAACTTGAACGAGGTTGGTAACAGATTTGAAATCACTTGATATCAAATAGGCTACTTGATGAGTTTCGTATTTAAGCTATTATTTGCTTAAATTATTTTGGGGTATAAAAGGACCCCGAAAAGTTTACGGCTCTGTGGAAATTCCAAACACATGAAGACGCAAAGACTTTGACATTGGCCCCTGTTGACGGGACGCTCGCAGTCTGAGAATAAGTTAGTGAACCCCGCGTTGTTCCGTGACTGCTGCGATCGACAGCTGTGAATTTCCTCAAATCAAACCGACACAAACAAACATCAAACACCTGGATAACTCTGATGACGATTTTCTGGCATATTTTATCGACAGATATTTGTTCCATCGTGTGTGTGTGTGTGTGTGTGTTTGCGTGTCGCAGGGATTTCCCGTATGCTGGATGTTTATTCTTTCGGTTGTGTCGCGTTTCTCTGAAGTCTTCAGCTCTCAATGGTGCTGGAGAAAGACGCTTCCACGTAACGCTCCACCCATCTCTCCACGCGCTTTGAATTATTTAAGAGTAGAAACACCTTCCTCTGACATGACTTGAGAAGTGTCGGCTTTGAAAGCGAAGCTGTCTGCATTCACAAAGGTAAGACTTGAGAGGCTTGATCTGTGTGACAACTGAGCTTGACTGTTAAAGAAAATAAACTATTATACGCATGCAGCTTGTTTATTAATAATGCTTGTGCTTCATGCATTATAAGCTACGAGTACCCTTACATACTCATATGCTATCTATATTTTGTTCCTTTAAAAAAAAAAAGTAAACTACATTTAAGTAGCATTTTGATTTGCACGTACACTTTAAAAGTTGAAGCTTCGTTCTTTGAACGCATTCTTTTCATGCAACATTTTCTCTCGGTTAAGAGCACCTGCACTAGACGTTATAAATGTGTGTGTGTTATTGCGGAATATGCATGCATGAACTCAAATGAATCGCTCTTCTGCTCACTGCATGTGCACCTGCTCTCGCATGCCTCCCTCCCTCACAGACATGAATTTAGATGGGGACAGCAGCATGTCAGTCAGTTGTGGGAATGGCAAACTTAGACAGTGGCTCATCGATCAGATTGACAGCGGGGAGTATTCCGGCTTGGTTTGGGAAAATGACGAGAAAACCATTTTCAGGATTCCCTGGAAGCACGCTGGGAAACAGGACTACAACCGCGACGAGGACGCAGCGCTCTTCAAGGTGATTGAGGATGAAGGTGGACCTCTGATGACTCTTTCAATGACGGAGTGTCTTTAGACCTGTGTTGTGGCCCCACAAAGCGTTAGGACTCGTATTATCAAACCAAGTGCCTTTATTCAAATAAACACTGCACGCTTTTCAAGCTAGACGTTTGACGAAACTGATCAAACAATAGATCTAGTGTTGAAAACGAAGACAGAAGTGGTTGCAAAACATTAATGGATAATGCCATAGTTATTGTACTGAACCACACTTGTGGTTCCTCTGTCGGACACCTGTGTGAACTTGACTTCATCCCCTAAAAGTCACCGAAATACCACCTGATTCAGAGTAATCAAGCCAAGATTATAAAGAAAAGCGCAGTTTGTTCCGAGAAAAGCCACGTGGTTTAATATTTTGTTATCTGATGCGATGACATTCGCGCACCTCTAAGTGACTTACGTTTACAAATACGTTTTTGGGGCAACTGTGTGAATGTATATGCATTATTATTATTATTAGGCCTATTATTATTAAGGCACATTTTTGCAATCATATAGGCTACTGTAGGATAAATTATTAGGAGTGATTTCCTATCAGAGAAAATGCATTCATGTTGAGCTGAGAAAGACCATTGCATGTTAATAGATTGGCGTTCTGTTGCAGTAGAAACAAAAGCAATGACAATTCAGTCAATCAGACACACTGAACAGTATTTTATTCATTACATAATAGCACACTTATTAACAATAATCATATTATTAACAAGAATCACATTGCTCGTCCATTTTAAGAGTCTTTAACTATTTTATGCATTAGTATTCTGAGTTCCTACTAAGTGAGCCAGTTCTTCATGGCCATTTTCTTCTGCTTCCTCTCTCACTCTTCATCTCTTCTCATCTTCACGCTGGTGTTGTGGTCTGTAGGCGTGGGCCCTGTTCAAAGGCAAGCACAGAGAAGGCTTGGACAAACCAGACCCTCCAACATGGAAGACGAGGCTCCGCTGTGCCCTGAACAAGAGCAATGACTTTGATGAGCTGGTGGAGAGAAGCCAGCTGGACATCTCAGATCCTTACAAGGTCTACAGGATAATACCAGAAGCAGCCAAGAGAGGTAACGTCCATTTTTGGATTGCATAGCAATGAAATGCATTTAATATATCACAACATGCATCAGTAGAAGGTCTGTTGGAATTGTGCATTGGTTGCCTTCTAATCCACAAATATTGAAGGGGTGCAGTTTTTGCTCTAGGTTTGATGCATTGCATCATTCCAGCTCTTACTGAAAAGTAAGCTCACAAAAGAGCTGTGAACAGAGCTAATTTGCTACACAAAGGTGAAGGCTTGCTATGCATTCACATTAAATATTGCTACTTGCCCTCAGTATGTGTAGCAGGAAGCTAAGAGGAAGTCACCACATGTGCTAAAATCCCTCAAGCTTTTTATAGAGAGCTTTGGTTACCAAGTGCACAGCAGTAAAGCGACACAAATCACCCATCAGACCTTGCATAAGACGAGCTTGTGCTTTGAGATGCTGGGCCAAGGCCACGAAGACCTCTGGTGTGTGACCATAAAGCGTTCAGGGGTTTGCAGAATTTCAGTAATTTTATAAAAATGACATATATTGTAGATTCACACCTTAATATAGTTGCTATTATTAGTGCTTGTGAACTACCTGCGAAGTGGAGGCAAGAACTGAACTGTAAGTGAACGAATGAGTGCATTTCGTTTTGAGGATAAAACAGATGTACACACTAAAATGTACAGAAAATGGACCAAAAATATTAATATAGAGTATGATAATTGATCGCTCACCTTGGACTGACTTTTGACCAAAATCAAATCCTCTAAAGAATGGAAACGTGACTGTGGCGTAAACTATTTTTATTTACAAAAAGATGAACTGTTCGATATGTCCAGCCTCAGCTTCTTTTAACAAAATAAATACATCAGCAAAGGAAGGAAAACTGGCTTTTTTAGCACACTCTCATGGCACTTCGTAACTGTTTTACGTTTTGGCAAATTGGTGGCAAATTCGTACGATCTCATTCATATGTTTTCGTACGATCTGCTGAGGTTTGGGTTTAGGGCTGGACCTTCATGCTTAATTTTTATTTTTATTTATTTTATTATTATTATTTTTTATTTTTTATTTTTTTTATTTTTACAAAACGTGCATTCCCGTACAAATCAAATTGTACAAATTCATATAAAATTGCCAACTCTTTAAAATAGTTTTTATGTTTTGTTATGAGCTCAAGCTGGCGCTTTAGCAGCTTCTCGAAATCTGTTCTCGCGTTCAAAGCAAACTAAGAAGAAAGT
>NW_015539875.1:105566-106227 GCF_001515605.1 Sinocyclocheilus anshuiensis
GACATAAATATTTTTGTGCAGATATATATATATATATATATATATATATATATATATATATGTATACAGGTTATGAATAGATTATTTTTTGCATTTTAGGCTCTAAGTCCAGCAGTATGGATGACAGCGCAGCACACGTGACTTCTATTAGTTATCCAATGCATTCTTCTTATCCTCCTCTACAGCCTCAGGTAAGGTGTATCACCTTTGCCATGTCACACCTTTTTAACAAAATATTAATTTCCGTGGGAGACGTCTTATGTGAAGAGTTTTTCTTTGTATTCACTGTCCAGTTAGCATTGAATCTATATCTAGTACATATACATTTACTGCTTGTTCCTAGCAGGTGCTTTCAATGTGAAACAGTGTTGTAGTGTCAAGATACTTTTATAGTTTTTATTAATATTTTGAATTAGTTTATATTTTTATATTTTCTGTTTTCATTTTTATTCTGGTTGACGTTTTTGTAATATTGTTTTTAACAGTGTTTTTGTCATTTTTATTAGTTTTTTATATGTCAATATAGTTTTTATTATTTTTTCTAGTTTTATATTTTTGATTATTTTATTTTAGTACATCAAGTAAAGCAAGTTATATATTTAGTGCATTAACTTTTATACACACACACACACACGCATATATATATATATATATATATATA
>NW_015539875.1:106647-113945 GCF_001515605.1 Sinocyclocheilus anshuiensis
TATTGCGTTACTCCACAAAAAAGTAACTAATTGCGTTAACTAGTTAATTTTTAAGGAAAGTAATGCATTACAGTATTGCGTTACTCCATAAAAAAGTAACTAATTGCGCTACTTAGTTACTTTTTATGGAAAGTAATGCATTACAATATTGCGTTACTCCATAAAAAAGAAGTAATTGCGTTACTTAGTTACTTTTTATTAAAAGTAATGCATTACAGTATTGCGTTACTCCATAAAAAAGTAACTAATTGCGTTACTTAGTTACTTTTTATGGAAAGTAATGCATTACATTACTTTTGCGTTACTTTTGTTACCTGGGCTGGACTTGCTTATTTGTTTTTTATTAACAAAAACCCAAAAGCTATATTTTTGGCAACTTTAAAGGCCCTTTCACAAAAGTGAGATGAATAAGCCTCAGGCTGAAGGAAGCGTCTCTGATTTCTCTCAATGCGGAGAAAGAGGAGCTGTCAGTCAATAAATGGGAAAACAAAGTAACTGACGTTACTTATTTGAAAAAGTAACTCAGATATTTTCTTGTAAATTTAAAAGTAATGCATTATTTTACTAGTTACTTGAAAAGTAATCTGATTACATGCCTCGCATTACTTGTAATGCGTTACCCTCAACACTGATCTTAAGTAAGCCAAAATGATTACAGGCCATATTTAAAGGTTGTGTACCATATTTAGCATATTAATGTCAGAGAAGCCAAAGCTATTCTTGGTCATAGATGCTCTCACTTGTTTCTGTAATGATTAAGAATAGAGTTTATCAAAGGCGAGCAACATTAGCTGACTTTAAACAGAAAGAGGAAATCCTTTATTTATGATTCAGCCTGTCTGTTTATTTTCTTGCTTGTTTATTAAAGGCACTTCTCACTCTATAAAATGGCGAACTCAAGGGATACCAATGAATTTGTGTCACAGAACATTCTTTGTTTTGCTGACATTTTGTCTCTTTATTAACTTTTGCTAAATAAAAGGAAAAAAATAAATGGTCATTTACTGTAGATTCATAAGGTCTTTTGAATAGTGCAGCTTAAACTCATTGGAGTCTTGGGTTCTTGGTCTTGAGACCAATCGAAGTTGACCCAAGCAGTGGGTCTCAAACTATAGTCTTTTTCCAGATCTGGGTCTTGCTTATTGTTTATTTTGGGGTTAATTGTACTAAATTAACTGATACCAAAACCGGCCCGAAGGGGTCTAGTCTCACAGTCTGGGTCTGGTCTCGATTCTGACTCTTGCAATGATAGAAGTGGAAAGACAATCCTTTTATTTTACTATAGGTGCCTTTGTCACATTATATTTTTAATATTGAAGGTAGTAAAATAATCAATTTTAATGCATCTACACTTTCCAGGATACCAGATATCTGGCTCCTTCTACACATATTCGCCTACAGAAACCCATCCAGTGGCAATGGACCCCAGTATGAGATCTGCCGAAGCCATGGCTATTTCAGGTATGAACACATTTTGGCATCATTGAGATACTTTTATGCTTTTTATAAATGCATATATATTTTTTTATTTTCATTTTACTTAGTTTTAGTAATTTTCTTGTGTGTTTTTGTCTTTTTTTTTAATTTATATATTTATTTTTTGTACTTTTTACATGAGTCTGTTTAGTTTATATACATTTTTTATTTCCGTTTTAGTTATTACATTAAGTTAAACTAAACTAAATAACAAAGTTTTTTCAGTTATTTCATTTTCATTTCAATTTATTTTGTTTCAAGTAACAAGAAAGTTTTTTAATGGTTTTAGTTTTAGTTAACTATAATAACCCCGAGTGTTGCTATGAGCTTTGGCACGTAACGTGCACCGTGGACATGAATGATACTGTAAATCAAGTAGTTTTTAAGGAAATACAATTTGGATGATAAAAAGCAGATTTTAAAGGTCTACGTTGATTGGATTCTTTGCTATAGCTGAAAAAGTAAAGTAAGGGATTACTCTAATTACAGTTACTTCTGATGTAATTGCATTAAATACTGTACAGACTATAGAACAATTCTATATAAAACAGTGGACATAACATATAATATTAAAATGGTTTTAATGTAACAGTCTTCCTTTAAATACTTTGATCAATTTAATAATAATTTTTGCAATATTATATTATTTATTTAAAATAATTAAAAGAGCCGTTTCATGTCCATCCTTGTATTGTACAGCTGGTATGGGATTTAGAAAGTAATTAGTAATGAGAAATCCAATACATTTTAGGGTAACACTTTATTTTAAGGTGTCCTTGTTACACGTTACATGTAACAATAAATGATGCATAATTACATGCAAGTAACCCCCATGCCAAACCCTGACCATATAGTAAGTACATGTAGTTAATTAATATGAATCAGTATTTAAATGTATCTGTACACTGTAACAAGGACACCTTACAATAAAGTGTAACCGTTTTTAGAGAAAGTAATCAGTACTGTAATCTAATTACACTTTTAGGATTTAGTATTAGTGGCTAGTAATTAATTACTTTTTTAGAGTAAAATACCCAACACTGCTATTGAAACCAGCTAGAAACCACCCAAAACACCCCAGTATTGTGTCATCAGGTTTTTTCTTGTTAACCTTCATCCTTCCCTCGGGACCCGTTTTTTTTTTTGTGTGTGTTGAGTGTTCATCTGAGTGGTACAAGACTTGGTGACTTTTGTTCCACTTGAATTTGGAACACACACAAAAAATTTGAGTGGATTCGAGGATTTATGTGGCTGTAATTAAAAATTTTTACAAATCCTTTCCCTGGCGGGTCATTTTGACCCGAGCATAGGAATGAACGCAATGTCTAAAAAAATACATTTTTATTAGATTTAAAAAAAGTCTATGGAAGCCCGTTTCCGCCACTGAATAAAAAATAAAAATGGTAATTGTGACTTTATATCTCACAATTCTGTGAAAAAAAGTCAGAATTGTGAGATATAAAGTCACAATTACCTTTTTAATTTTTTATTCAGTGGCGCAAAAGGGCTTCCATAGATTTTGTATTTTTACAATATAATAAATAAAAAAATCAAAAATAAATTTGATTTTTAATTTAAAATCACCCCCCAACACACACACAAACACATACATGGTACACGCACACACATAGAGACACATTATAACACGCATGATTAAAGAAAACAAGGTAAATAAAAATTTAATAAAATAAAAATCACCAAAACAAACCCCTACATAAATATAAAGAAAAAAAAATGGATCAATATAAGCTTTCTGGACCAAAAAAATAAAAAGTTTCATTGTTTCAAAACGTTTGACCCACGAGGGAAAGATTTGTGAGAAAACGCAAGGGAAGGATAAAAGTCTCTTCTGAAAGGCTGTGTTCTGTGGTCCGCAGACTGCCGCCTGCACGTCTCTCTGTACTATCGCGAGTCTCTGGTGAAGGAGGTGACCACCAGCAGCCCTGAAGGCTGTCGCATCTCCTCCTCTCCGTCTCCAGGATCCCCCTCGTCCCCGTCGTCCCCGGGCCCCGAGGAGCGTCTGTACGGCGGGGCCGAGCCCGTGCTCTTGCCCTTCCCGTACCCTCAGTCGCAGCGGCGCGGGGCCGAGAAGCTGCCTAACGTGCTGGAGCGCGGCGTGCTGCTGTGGCTGGCTCCGGACGGGCTTTACGCCAAGCGCCTGTGCCAGGGCCGCGTGTACTGGGAGGGCCCGCTGGCCCCGTACGCTGACAAACCCAACAAGCTGGAGAAAGAGCAGACCTGCAAGCTGATGGACACGCAGCAGTTCCTCTCAGGTTAGAGATCTCACAGAAAGTGCTGGTGTTTTGAAGGTCACATGACTGTTTCGTCTGTATTAAAGTCCTATATATATTTTTTAAAAACTAAAAAACAAAAATAAAATTCCGCACACTACCAATACTTGCAGTTTTTTTCATAGTTTTATTGGTTGTCAATACAACTGCTTTTGCACTTTTGCAAGTATTGGTAGTGTGCGGAATTTTATTTATTTATTTTATTTTTTTTTGACTTTTTTCTTTTTATCCTACACACCTGTTTATTATCTTCAGGTGTGCAATGATTGATTGCTAATTGAAAATATATTTTAAAAATACAGTATACATATATATATTTTTAAAAGCTTTTCAAAATAAATTTCGCCCTCCATATATTTCTGCGCAAGAAAATACATTAATACATCACATTTGTTTTGATTTGAAAAACTTTATTTGTTGTCTATAACACGTATGAACATATTGAACATAACCATTATTAATCTAGCTAATTCCATCTACATTTGCTGTTAATGTAGGCTACTGTAAGATTGTACATTTATTTTTTTGCTCCTGAAATACATTTTGAAATATATTTTGGTATATGCATGCATTTCATACATTTCAAAAATATATTTCATTGAGCTTCACATGGTGCTTGCACACATCAAGACTTATTTATGAAATGAATTTCAGTGTAAATCCTTCTTAAAAACCATTGGGATTCATCGTTGTAAATTGTTCATAAAACTATTCTTACCTTAATGCATCCGTTTAATCAAGAACTAACGTATGAATGATCTTTATCAGATGGCACCCAATCAGAGCAGTTTGTTTAGCTGTAGATTCGCTCTAGAGCTGTTTTTAATTGGACTGTATTGTGGAATGAGGGAAAGGCCTGTCTTTAAGCTGATGAAAGCATGCTCATGGAGCTGTGTGTGGTTGGCCACATGTCATGATTAGCTCTGTTTCACTCGTGTTTAACACTGTGGGATTTTCCAGCGAGCTCCTGAGCGTCTGATTATAGTCCACCTGCTAAAGTTCATTTGCATTTCAGCTCTCTGCTAGTCATCAGCTTAAGAGGGTCTTGTGTTCGCATTATTGCTCATCAGGAGTTTTTTGTGTCTTTGATGACTGTATAGAATGGGGTTTGACATTAAAGCCCATCAGCAATTTTAGACACTTTTGTACCACTTTAAATTTGTCAAGTTGCTTCTTAAATCACATTTAGTCATTTAGCAGACGCTTTTATCCAAAGCCACTTACAAATGCAAGCAATCGAAATAATATGTAAGTGCTGTGACATTTTTATAATAAATAAAAAGCAAACAAGTAGACAGAATAGAAAAAGAACAGAGAACACTAGTGTTAGAGGGTCAAGTGTTTCATTTAAAATAATTATTAATCAAATTAAAAACTGCCAGTACTGTTATCAAAATCATATCGGGCACAAATGCAATCAAACAATTATGATTCACTATTTAAATTAAATTAAATGCATTGCATTTATACCTAATGATTGTTGTCGGTGTGCTTCGTTTTATTTATGCTGAATTTGGTTACACTTTATTTTAAGGTGTCCTTGTTACAGTGTAATTATACATTTAAGTAGTGAGTGATATTAATTAACTACATGTGCTTACTATATGGTTACTTGCATGTAATTATGCATAATTTGTTGTTACTATAATAGTAAGTACAAGTAACATGTGTAACAAGGACACCTTAAAATAAAGTGTTACCAACGTTTTACTTTAAAATACATTTTAAATCATAATATTTTAATAATCTTTTGTCGTGTTTGCAAGAAGTACATTTATTGTGATGTGTTGACTAACATACTAAAGCACACGTGAAGTACTTGATTAGCATTTTAACTGCTAAGTGTAATTTGATATTACATATATTACAAGTATATTATATATATAGGCCTACTGCATTTCTAAAACATATCCCATTATAAATGATATTTTTGTCTAATCTTGCTTATATAATACACTCCAGTACAACTCAGTTAAAAGTTGACTGTATTGCTAAAAAAAAACAACAACAACAACAACAAAACCTAACACTTCAGTGCTATTAAATATGAGTTAGAAACTTAAGCAACATTTTTGCATTGCTTGAGCTGACCATTTTTTGAGACATTTTTTCTTAACATATCTAAACACAATTATATATTATTGCCACAGTGCATTCGGCAGTACAAGTAGTTACATTTTAAAATGTACTTACGTCCTACTTAAGTGAGTCAAAAAGTTCAGCTAATTGCATTGAATATAAATGTAAACTATAAAACATTTACATTTAATCACAATCGACATTTTAGTTTTAGTGTCTGAAAACATTACATTCAGTTCACACTTAAGTATACTCTTTTAAAGTATATTATTTCTGTAGTAAGTATTCTTTTTCAAAGCAAGCTAAAGTAAAGTGTTTTTCTTTTTCACAATTGAAGTCATATCTTAATGTTATATGCAAATCTTGAAAGTAGGATGTGAACGGAATACCATTTAAAAAGAGATGTTTGTGTAAATTTTTTAATTTCATACTCATGCACCATTACACACATTACTAATTTAGCAACAGACAATGAGCACGTTTACATGCACTCCAGTAAGCTGATAACTCACAAATACCAGCTTATTAAAATAACCAGTTTTCCCCGTTTACATGCACATCAGTAGCCTGACAATGCAAGTAAACATGACTTCATTAATAAATCAGTTTATTTCCCTGTTGTGACATCAAAACATAACCATTTAACAGGCAAAAAACTACCTGGGTCGACCGGTTTATGCTTAAGCCGTTTATGACCTTACTCCGATAAAAGAAAACGGGTTACGGGTTTTGTGATCTTTCCCATTCCCTCTGAATGGCTGGACATTTTTGACCGGGAACACCACAAGTGTGACTTTGTGCCATTTTGTACAAAATAAATGCCTTTCAAAACAAACTCCCTGATTAAACATTAAAGCACACTAGTGTGATAAACAGTGCAAATTTTCATCAGTTTGTATTTAATATTGTGAAAATTATTCATAAATAATGCTTTTTTCACTCAAAAAATGAGGTGCCTACTCTCAGATAAACGAGGCCTACGATTAATCAGATGCAAATATAAATACAAAACCAGTCCTAAATGAAAGAAAAGAAGTTGACAAAAAGATTTAATCCAATATTTGGTGATGATATACCATAATGAGTGATTTACAAGCATTTTTGCCCTGGAACATCACAAGTGTTATAGGGTTTTGAACACAACACATTAAATGCAAGACATACTGAAGCATTTTCAGCTGTTTAGATAAAAGATGCTAAAATAACATTTTAGTCCCATACAGATTTAATATGGAATGCAATTCTGATCAGTGTGCAGAAATATGTGGAAACCCCAATTAACTATAAACCTTAAAGGTGACATATCATGAAAATCTGACTTTTCCAGGTTTTAAGTGCTATAATCAGGTCCCCGGTGCATCTACCAACCGAGGAAACGTGAAAAAGATTAACCCAGTAACTTTGTTTTGGGAAGCCTTTTTCTGCAAGCGTCTGAGAAAACGAGTGCGTCTG
>NW_015539875.1:114135-123573 GCF_001515605.1 Sinocyclocheilus anshuiensis
TATATATATTTTTTAAAAACTAAAAAACAAAAATAAAATTCCGCACACTACCAATACTTGCAGTTTTTTTCATAGTTTTATTGGTTGTCAATACAACTGCTTTTGCACTTTTGCAAGTATTGGTAGTGTGCGGAATTTTATTTATTTATTTTATTTTTTTTTGACTTTTTTCTTTTTATCCTACACACCTGTTTATTATCTTCAGGTGTGCAATGATTGATTGCTAATTGAAAATATATTTTAAAAATACAGTATACATATATATATTTTTAAAAGCTTTTCAAAATAAATTTCGCCCTCCATATATTTCTGCGCAAGAAAATACATTAATACATCACATTTGTTTTGATTTGAAAAACTTTATTTGTTGTCTATAACACGTATGAACATATTGAACATAACCATTATTAATCTAGCTAATTCCATCTACATTTGCTGTTAATGTAGGCTACTGTAAGATTGTACATTTATTTTTTTGCTCCTGAAATACATTTTGAAATATATTTTGGTATATGCATGCATTTCATACATTTCAAAAATATATTTCATTGAGCTTCACATGGTGCTTGCACACATCAAGACTTATTTATGAAATGAATTTCAGTGTAAATCCTTCTTAAAAACCATTGGGATTCATCGTTGTAAATTGTTCATAAAACTATTCTTACCTTAATGCATCCGTTTAATCAAGAACTAACGTATGAATGATCTTTATCAGATGGCACCCAATCAGAGCAGTTTGTTTAGCTGTAGATTCGCTCTAGAGCTGTTTTTAATTGGACTGTATTGTGGAATGAGGGAAAGGCCTGTCTTTAAGCTGATGAAAGCATGCTCATGGAGCTGTGTGTGGTTGGCCACATGTCATGATTAGCTCTGTTTCACTCGTGTTTAACACTGTGGGATTTTCCAGCGAGCTCCTGAGCGTCTGATTATAGTCCACCTGCTAAAGTTCATTTGCATTTCAGCTCTCTGCTAGTCATCAGCTTAAGAGGGTCTTGTGTTCGCATTATTGCTCATCAGGAGTTTTTTGTGTCTTTGATGACTGTATAGAATGGGGTTTGACATTAAAGCCCATCAGCAATTTTAGACACTTTTGTACCACTTTAAATTTGTCAAGTTGCTTCTTAAATCACATTTAGTCATTTAGCAGACGCTTTTATCCAAAGCCACTTACAAATGCAAGCAATCGAAATAATATGTAAGTGCTGTGACATTTTTATAATAAATAAAAAGCAAACAAGTAGACAGAATAGAAAAAGAACAGAGAACACTAGTGTTAGAGGGTCAAGTGTTTCATTTAAAATAATTATTAATCAAATTAAAAACTGCCAGTACTGTTATCAAAATCATATCGGGCACAAATGCAATCAAACAATTATGATTCACTATTTAAATTAAATTAAATGCATTGCATTTATACCTAATGATTGTTGTCGGTGTGCTTCGTTTTATTTATGCTGAATTTGGTTACACTTTATTTTAAGGTGTCCTTGTTACAGTGTAATTATACATTTAAGTAGTGAGTGATATTAATTAACTACATGTGCTTACTATATGGTTACTTGCATGTAATTATGCATAATTTGTTGTTACTATAATAGTAAGTACAAGTAACATGTGTAACAAGGACACCTTAAAATAAAGTGTTACCCTGAATTTATACTAAATGCAAACATTTATTATCATAGCAAAAACGTAATGAGAAATATTGATATACATAATTGCAAAAAGTGAGAATTTGCATTAAAATTCAGGCAGAAAATGTGCTTATTTTTCATAAAAAAAAAAAATGTCAGTGATGCAAAATGAGAAAAAAATCCCAATGATCTGAAAAAAAAAACTTAATTTCCTTCATGCATGGTGTTTTCTCTTCTTCTGATAATTGTAATTTGGGGTGAACGTTTTTGTGAGTTTCACCCCCTAACTAAAATGCAATTGTTAATTATTCTGTGTATTGTTTCTCTGGCTGCAGAACTGCAGGGCTTCATTCACCACGGCCGTCCCATGCCGCGCTCTCAGGTGGTGCTGTGTTTCGGAGACGAGTTTCCAGACCCTCAAAGACAGAGCAAAATGATCACAGCTCAGGTAAAATCAGCCTCTCCGCAGCTTGACACACCATTTATATCATTATAACGTTAATGTGCACTCAGTAAATGCATATTTCTGTGCTCAGATGCAATAATCCATTAGTTAGAATTCACCAACAGCGTTTTGAAATGTCAGGGAAATGTGAGTTAAACGACAGCGTGTCTGCTTTCGCAGGTGGAGCCCATGTTTGCCCGACAGCTCCTGTATTTTGCAGGCCAGACCAACGGGCACTACTTGCGCGGATATGAGCTTCAGAGTCAAGGTGCTTTACCTGTAGAAGAGTATCAGAGAAGCATCCAGCACTTGCAGGAGTAACAAGCTTCAGCTAAGATACTGCAAAGCCCAGCCGCTCGCACTGTATCTGCTCTACAGCCAGCGGAGGCTAGTGAAAGCCAATGGAGCATCATTGACATTGTAATGAAGACTTGAAATCGCATTGTGATTACCTGACCAAGTGCCCACTTACACTTCCTAAAAGCTACAAACTCTTCGGACACCATACAGTATTGGATGCAGTCTTTTTGTATGAAAAGCGTTCATGAATTATGTCTCAGTGAGTCTGAGAACACATGGAAAAATGTTGGTTTGTTTCATGTCAGCTCCTTTTCTGCTGCAAACACAAGCAAAACACAAACCACGTGCTAAAACAGTGTCAAGTTCATTTCAATTCAACGTTTCACTCACGTTGTGCTGATAATGTGTAGTGGCAAATTATGCAAAGCAGAAGTGTACTCAGATTTCTGGACTCCCAAATATTTCATATGGACATTTGAGAAAGAAGCTAACCAAAAACAAAACTACAATCGAGCTATTTTTCCCATAGGAATTGTTTGTTAGTGGGACACATATTTTTGATACGTCGATGTATAGTTGCATAGACTTTCTATTACTGGTCTATATTGCTCTGCTTTTCTAACACGATCCTCTTTTTTCTCATTGTTTTCGGCGCCGTGTGAGTATTTATATTGTATGCATGTAGGTTTCTATATGCACAGCCGAATGTACTGTATAGCTGTATAGATATCTTGAATGTAATCAAAGTAATTATTTCTCTGAATGGCATCTGACAAGAAGTTATATAATGCTAAATACTAAGAAACAGTTTGTGGTTGTGTGTGTGTGTGTGTGATTGTTATCTGCTTTCAAGTAAAGATCTATGTTGCAAATGTAATCATGACAAAATCTGCTTCTCCCCTTTGTGTGTGTGTGTGTGTGAGTGTGAGTGTGAGTGTGTGTGAGTGTAAGTGTGTGTGAGTGTGAGTGTGTGTGAGTGTGTGTGTGTGAGTGAGAGTGAGTGTGAGTGTGAGTGAGTGAGGGAGTGAGTGTATTTTCGTTGCTGAAATAGCTAAATAAAAATTAAATTGTGTCTAAAATGCAATTCACCTAATATTTGTTTGATTAACGTTTGCATAAAATCAATATCACGTTTTGCAATCCTGCTCATATTCATGAAAACAGCTCTTTTGCTCTTGTGATATTGCTTAATTTTATGTAATAGGAAAAACAAGACCTCAAGTACTTTTTTTGCAATCATATCTTGAATTATTATTATTATTATTATATATATATTTTTTGGTCATTCATATTAATTTTGGTGAAATTTTTGAAAATTCCCCATTAAATTCTGCGCAATTTGGGCACATCGGTATCAAAATACATCAAATTAGAAATAAGTTATTGATTGCATTTAAAGCAGGAAGTTTTACATCATCACATTAATGATGTTAACAAATAATTCAGACAGTGCACTGGCAATATAGTGACATCCCTGCATTTGTGGTCTTGAAATAAAATCCCGAGCCCTTTTAGTCTGAGATCAAGACAAGACCGAGGTCGAGGCTGAGACAAGACCAAGACCTTCAAAAAATGGTCTTAAGACCGGTCTCAAGTATGACAACTGTCCATATTGACATTAAGCAGGCAGTGGAGTGCTAGCTTAAGCTAATTAATCAGTTTGAGATCAAATTAATGTCAGATTACTGCTGTAAATAACAGACATGGCATCTGAGGACTGCGTCGCCATTTATGTTTTCCGTTATTTCGCAGGTTTCCTTACATCAGAATGAAATTTGTATATGTATGGAATGAAAGATTTAGATTGCAATACATGATATCTTGCTTATTTTTGCTCAAGTGCATGATCCATTTAAGTCCACAAGTCATACTAACAAGAAACGATGCTTCTCACCACACACGTTTGCAATGCTGTTTGCAGTTGTTTAATGGAACTGTGGATTAAAAAAACACTGAATCGTTTAACTATGTTGGTGACAATAAACCTTGGGACCACAACTGGCTAAAGATGCTTTTGGGAAACGCACCCATGAACAATGTTTTGATAGCGCCATGCTAGTGTGACCTGCTTAAATTTCATGAACGACATTAATTTCTTGACACAAAATGCTGCATTTCAAAACGCTTGCATAATTACACTCAAATATACGCAGAGACAAAACCAGTTTTTAAAAAACAGATTTTTTTTCTACTGAAATGTATAGCCATCATCCTTTGCGCACAAAATTAACACGTACGTCTGAAAGATGTCTGTTAAAGATCGCTTGATCTGGAAAGCATCTGCTGTGTTCAAACATCTGATAGACGTCTGTAAGATGTCAGTTTTACATACATTCTAAATCATAAACATCTTAAAGACATTTAATAAACGTCTATTTGACATCTGATAGGAAACGTCCTATAGACGTATTGCAGATGAGCAAACACTCTAAAAATACGTCTTGCAGACGTCTCCGTGAAGTATGTGTGCTATCAGGGAAGTACATTGCATTTCATGGACATATTGGTGACTGTTTCATTTTTGCGTATAACAGAAAACATCTTTCGTGGACAAAATCCTCCCAGCATTTCACAAAATGCATTTTGTGTACAAAATAATAATTCAGTCAATGAATTTTAATATTTCACCCACAAAAGGGAATCGTGAATGTATTTTTTTGCATTTTGCATTAGTGTTTGCATAAAATGATGTTTCAGTAGACAAAATGCAACTGGCTTATGTCTTTCCTGCGTACATGCATTAAATGCATGAACGCATAACAGCCGAAATTAATTTTCGTCCACAAAATTTGTCAGGTCACACTTGGCGAAACCATATAGTGTGTATGGTTGTGTTTTGATATTGCAGGCGTGTATGCGTGTTGTGCTGCTGTCTAGCTGGCTTTTAGTTACGCTTGAGCGAGAGATCTGCACCTTCCTGTTGCAGTCATTAACATCATTTGCTAAAGCTTTCAATTGTTTTTTTTTGTATTTTTTTATGATATGAGCCGTGTACTGTATACAAATGTCTACCCATTCACATTTAAAATATAGAATTGCTGTGTTAAAGTGAACATGAAACCGGTTCAGTTTACTTTCTTACTATACACTCATGACTTCAATGTTGAATTATCGACACAGTCTCACCACAGTTCGTAATGAATTCAGCTGTCTGGGTAGGTTTAGGGATGGACTATAAAAAGGAATCTGTAAAAATAGGGCACAATCTACTGTGTTAAAATGAAGGGATTTTTTTTGTATTGATTTTTTGTAGTTATTTTGCACTTAACTGTATTTACAGTTAATGGGAATGTTCATAAAATTAATGGATAATGTACTGGCAGAAAACATTTTCACCTTTTTTGTTTGTTTGTTTTTCATACTTACATTTTTCATACAAATTTTACATTTTCATACAAATAATATCTTATGAAATTATACAGAATTGCGTAAAAAATTATGTTTTCCTGGATGGAAGACACACGCACACACACACACACACCCACACACACACACACACACACACACACACACACACAAAGTGAACGTGAACACACACACACACACACACACAGACAGTAGTGAACACACACACACACACACACACAGAAGTGAACACACACACACACAGACACACACACACACACACACACACACACACACAGACACACACACAGTCTTCATAATCTTTTACCCAATTGTAATAATTTGTTTGCCTCTTAAACAGTTTCCTTTTTATTTATCAACCAAATAGAGACTTTCCTTTCTTTCAACCAAATTATTTCAACCAAACACAGACTTTCTTTCTTTCTTTCTTTCTTTCCTTCTTTCTTTCTTTCTTTCTTTCTTTCTTTCTTTCTTTCTCAAATCCAACCAGTTCTTTATGGATAAACCGTGAGTGTAATTTAGAGAGGTCTTGAATTTGAACGTCCTGAATCTTCTATCTGAGCTATGTCTGGGAGGTATAAATGTCACTGGTTGAGAGGATGTTAAAGGGCAGAGGGGGAATCCTTGTTTTATCTGCATCTTTCTCTCTGTCAGGCTTGACTGAGCTGAATAGTTCCACTAGAGACGGCACTCGTCTGCATCATCAGCCCACACACTGAACTGAAGCCCACATCTGCAGCCCGTATTAGCAAATAATCCAGACAAAGCATTTCACAGAAACTTTCTCAGCGCCACAAAATATTATTCCTCCGACTGTTGGCTCTTTCTCAGAAGAAAGTCTTCAAAAATGAGATACAAGTATCTAGAAGTGAAGGGGTTGATTTTAAGGCTGCACTACCTTGAGAAGGTCAAAAATGGCATAACGTTAAATATCAGGGATTAACCCTATCATAGCTGTTGCTGATTTTGTTCCTGACAAATTCTCACCAATTACATAATTCACATGGGACGTCCCCAAATACTGTAAAGATACACGCAGGCGTTCTTGATGGTACGTGTTCTTATACTCTCCTGATGTTTAACATTTGCATGCATGTCGATCCCAAGAGTCAAAAATGCAAATGAGAGGCTAAATAGATTGGTTTTTCTAATTCAATTTCTGTCAAGGTTGTAACAGCTATGGCTTATTTTATGCAACAACTCACAATCCTAAAAAGTCTTAAATTCTTCACTTTCAAAAGTTAAATGTTCAAGTTTTATTTTGGCAGAGACCTTTCTGTCTGTGTTTAGTATAAAAGCAAATTTGCAAAAAGAAACATTGAAGCATGTCTCAAAATTTCTTTTATGCTCCTCAGAAGAAAGTAAAAGACTAGGATTGTCGTTTTTGCTTGAACTGTTTCTTTGAGGTCATAACCCAGTATTTTGCAAGGAACTGCCTGTAAATAAGTCTTTATTATTTAGCCTATTTGAGCTGGAAACTGTATGAAGAGGCATGTTTTTGGAGTTTTGCAAAAATAAAATTTTTCCAATTTGCCTATGTTGCCTAAATATGGATTTCCTCACAAGGGTTTAGTAACATAGCTGAGCAAAATATTGGTTTCCAAATGATGCTTTGTCCCCAGATGTGTAGATGTGCATCATGTCATAAGAGATTATGACTGCTAGCGTCTCAATGTCAACCGATTTGAACAAATAATACTTTTATTTTAAGGAACAACTTTAGTGCGATCTGTAATACTCAGTAACGGTAAAGCATGTAAATGTGAAACTACAAATCCGTGTTTGTGCTGGTGAACCTGATTTACCAGGTGTTTCACATCCACTTTCCCACAACCTCTTTCTGCGTCTCCATAGAGACTCAGTGCACCACAAACCTTCTTCCATTGGATGCACTGTTGACTCTTGCCATGTTAAATGCAGCTTGTAAAAGGTTAAGATGAGATCCTGCATCATTTCCTCAGAACAATACCTGTGCAATGAGAGATACTGCCAGTTCAACATCACAGAAGTTCAGAGCTACTGATCAACATCCACAGTTAAAGTTATAAATGTTGTCAACAGACTAAATGTAACCCAAAAAGACAGGACAGCAAGGGTTTTAAATATGAACACATCATATTTCACCCCCAAAACAAGTTCATTTGAAGTTAAAGTTAAAATTGATTTGTGCCAAGTAAATGAAAACGTTTTAAGGACCATTCGTAGTTTTTGTGTTGTGAAATGACAAATCTGAATAGTTCCATTCAATGACATGCACCACATTTGGTCTCTCTGAATGAATCCAATCTGATTTTAGATTCTGAAAGTTCTCTTATATGAATCCTAAATGTTGCAATCTGAAGTCGGATGAAAATAAACACATGCACATAAACTTATGTAAACTTGTGCATCAAAGCAAGCTATTTTTGACGCCGACTGAGAAAAGTCACATTCAAGCGAATGCATTCTTAATTTATTCCCATTGATCAAAATTTCATTTATATTGAGCTCAGATGGATTGACTGAAGTGTTTACATGAAGGTTTTTCAGTCTGATGGAGCCATCAATCTGGTTATTTGGGTACATGTAAGTGTAGCTAGTACTTACTGTGCGTCAAACTTAACTTGTATTGCTTTTGAAACATTTTTTACAGAGTTATTTATATGTGACCCTGGACGACAAAACCAGTCATAAGGGTCAATTTTTCGAATTTGAGATTTATACATGATCTGAAAGCTGAATAAATAAGCTTTCCATTGATGTATGGTTTGTTAGGATAGGACAATATTTGGCTGAGATACAACTATTTGAAAATCTGAAATCTGAGGGTGCAAAAAAATCTCAATATTGAGAAAATCATCTTTAAAGTTGTTCAAATTAAGTTCTTAGCAATGCATATTACTAATCAAAAATTAAGTTTTGATATATTTACGGTAGGAAATTTACAAAATATCTTCATGGAACATGATCTTTACTTAATATCCTAATGATTTTTGGCATAAAAGAAAAATGTATATACTCCAGCGACTTAGGACTGCTTTTGTGCTGCAGGGTCACAAAATAGAGGATTCATTTTTTTCTTAATTTATTTAAATTAGTTTTTAATTTTGTGGTGAAATATGACCTGGACATATTCCTGACAGATTCCCAAATCATTTCATGTCAGTAATGTCTGGTAAATAGCAGAACCACGGGTCTCTTGTGGTCCATATTCAGTGGTATCTGTTTACTCAAAACACACTTCCCCAGTCACAACAGAAACCTGAAGCACTTGCGTGCCATCTTTAGAATCTCATACTGCTTCAGATTGTTGTGGGATACAGCATATAATGACATGTACTCACACAAACTATCCTATATTTCATCCACTTTCTTGTTTAGTTGCATCAGTAGGTCACTGGATGATGCAGTGAGCAATGGATTGAGTCCTTCATTTAAAACGCCGAACATTTTGAGTTCAAAGTAAGATTATGAATAAAAGAATTAATTTGGAATCAAAAGGAGTCAGTTGTGAATCATATGTATGCAAACTGTGGTTTGAAACTCTTTGGATTGATCAAATTCTTAATAAGGGTTAAGAGAAGTGACTTTAGCAGGTTTCACTTCATACACTGCAACACTGTAAAGTGTGTTGACCTGTCCCCACTCACTCACACACACACACACACACACACACACACACATGCACGCACACACTCTCACTCACACTCA
>NW_015539875.1:123721-136741 GCF_001515605.1 Sinocyclocheilus anshuiensis
CACACACACACACACACACACACACACACACACACACACACACACAGAGAGAGAGAGAGTGAGCGAGTCAGACTAACAGGATTTTGTCTGGTTTTGTTTAAGATCTGACCATGGATGGTCTATAAACCTCCAGTCATTTCTGCGTATCATATGAAGGATTTCAGATCAGGGAGTGTGAGGTTAGATTACAGTTTTTTTACGATTGCTTACACACTAAAATTAAACTTTTCCAACAATTAGCAAAACCTTACACTCAAGGAGCAAAACACAAGGCTAGATTTGAACAACTGTAAGCACATTGTCAGCTTCACACTATTTGCAAAACATTACACACAGTGATTTGCAAAACACTAAACACACTTGTATACATCAGACACAGAAGTATATCATGATGTCACTTCCTTGCAATTCCAAAGCACTGACTGTCAAATTACCACACCTATGAGCCAATCTGTTAAACACAGCCATCAGGTGCACAAACACATGATTGCTAAATTGTAGACACACCAATCAGGTTTAAGCACTATAAAAATGCAGCAGGTAGGTTCACCTGCCTTCAACCAAAATGGAAGGAGTCAGAAGAAGAGTGAGGGTGAGAGGAGGAGTACACAGAGGAGGAGAAGGAGGCAGAGGCAGAGGCAGAGGTAGAGGTAGAGGAAGAGGAAGAGGCAGAGGCCGAGGAAGACCTGAAGCAGGAGGAGAACGTGCACAAAGAAGAAGAGGACCAAACTTATCAAATGACATTCGTGCAACACTAGTGGACCATGTTGTGAACCACGGATTGACGCTGAGGGAGGCTGGACTGAGAGTTCAGCCAAATCTTAGCAGATATACAGTGGCATCTGTCATAAGGACTTTTCGACAGGAAAACAGGTAAAAGAAGATCTGTCTACAGTTACAGTAATCAGCCGCTTATTGTATGCACCATATCAGCACTTGTGATACCCCTTCCTGTGACATTGTACAGTAAGTTACATGTATTATTCTCTACATAGGATTGAGGGTCGGGAACGACAAGGAGGAAGGGGGCCCATATTCACGCAAGAACAAGAGAGAGAGATAAAATTGTGCTTAAGCAATCGTAAAAAACTGTAATGTTAAAGACATTTTGTGAGATCATTATGTCATAATTAATTAACTGGCAGGTTAAAAAAAAATTGCACATTGTAATATTTAATTGGACCGCCTTTAGCTTTGATTACAGTGTGCATTTGTTGTGGCATTGTTCTGACACAATGCAATATCACAACATTTATTTCCATCAAGAGCTGCATTAATTTTTGGCCGATATCTTGTATTGAGACTTTTGTATGTTGTGTGTGTGTTTTGTGGTTTTGTGCATAGAGTTTTGATAAATGTATGTAAGCATTTTGAAAAAAAAAAAAACTGTAACTGATGGACTGGAGTGCTGTGGATTACTTGTGGATTATTGTGATGTTTTTATCAGCTGTTTGGACTCTCATTCGTATATGCTACGCGATGGGTAGGATTAGGGTTGTGGGGTAGATGCGTATCATATGCACGCCAATAAATTTCGTATCATATGCACGCAAAAACTGCTTATATGCATGCCAAACACGTGCATAGCATATACACGCCAAAGTCCATTTGTACGTATCAATACCACGAGTTTTCGTTTTTATTTGGCGTACTATTTATACGCATTTTCATGAGACAGCCTCGTCAATGCTATGATATTAAGGAGAATGTAGTGTAAATGCATGTTGACTGGACTTTATTGACATTTGAGACGGCATGTGCCTCCCCCACCCACACGCTGATAACCCGGTTACTAGCTGCCTAGCCGTCTGACTGATGAGCTGTCTCTCAAATGCACATTCACATTTACTGAAAATGATTCATCATTCACCAATTAGTGCCTTTACTTTTCTGTAACAGCAGCTTCTTATCAACAAAAAGAGACCACAAAATATCCTTTTGCATGCTGACTGTGTGACTCTCTCTGTGCACCCGTATGAATAGAATAGAATAGAATAGAATAGAATGTAAAAATGTATTTTGTCAGGTAACCGAAATCTGTTTCATGCGGTAACATCTAAATGAACTGCTTTTATCACAAATATTATTGAACATGACTGAATTAACCGGATTAGATCAAGTGATTGTAAGTGTCAAATCTAGTGATAATTCTTAATAAAAATCCATTATTTACATTTATGCATTTGACTCTTTTCATCCAAAGTGACTTATATTAATACACTTTATCTGTTATTCCCCAGTTGTTAAAAAGATTAATCTGGATCATTATGATCCACATATAAAAATCCCATATTTAGCTCTCCATGATCAGGTAAGTTTACTTTTGTACTGATTTTATTTTGTATTTTTTAAGCAACATGGGATTGGATCACTTTGATCCAGATACAGTCTTTTCCAGATTATAAAATCTGGATTAACAGGATCATATATAACACTGTAGGCTACTGGGTGTATAAAGAACAAGACTGAAAACAGCACAATAATAATAAAAAAATAAAATCTGTTTTGATTTTTAATTTCTTTTCAGCAGTCTGGCCCATCATGTGACCCACAACATATAAATTAAAACAATAAATGACGCAACTATTAGAAACTCATTCGACTGGTGCATCTCTGATGATTGTGTCATTGGAATTAATATACAGTGATAAATGAGAGTTGAAATTACATATATTATTTTTGTTTGATACTGATAGATGTTTGGGGCATTATTTTATGGGGACAAAATCACATTTTTACTTAACTGTACTGAAAGACTTTCTCAACTTTATTTAGTTCACCACGGTTAAACAAATCTGTGAAAAAAAAGGAAAAATGTAAATGTGTAAATATACAAGAATATACAAATGTTGTACACATTTTTTACATTCTGTCACTGAAATTTGCTCCTGAAATCTCATTTGGTTATATTTGATCATTTTGCAACAATCTTTACATATGCACTAGCGGTGTCTTATTAATCTGATGAAAATACAATAATAAAAACCAGTAAAATTGTCAAATATTATTACAATTTAAAATCACTTTTTTTTCTATGTGAATCTATGTTAAAGTGTAATGTATTTCTGTGATGCGCAGCTGTATTTTCAGCATCATTACTCCAGTCTTCAGTGTCACATGATCTTCAGAAATCAGTATAATATGCTGATTTGCTGCTCGAGAAACATTTCTGATTATTATCAGTGTTGAAAACAGTCGTGCTGCACAATATTGCAGTGGAAACTCTGACACATTTTCAGGATTCACACATGAATAGAAAGTTCAAAAGAACAATTTATTTGACACATAAATCTTTACGAATGTCTTTACTGTCACTTTTGATCAATTTAATGAATCTTTGTGGAATAAAATATGAATGATCTATTTACAGTTGAGGTCAGAATCTGCAAAATGTTAATTATTTTACCAAAATAAGAGGGATCATACAAAACGCATGTTATTGTTTATTTAGTACTGACCTGAATAAGATATTTCACATAAAATATGTTTACATATAGTCCACAAGAGAAAATAATAGCTGAATTTATAAAAATGACCCGTTCAAAAGTTTACATCCCCTTGATTCTTAATACTGCGTTGTTGCCTGAATGATCCACAGCTGTGTTTTTTGTGTTTAGTGATAGTTGTTCACGAGTCCCTTGTTTGTCCTGAACAGTTAAACTTCCTGCTGTTCTTCAGAAAAATCCCCCAGCTCCCACAAATTCTTTGGTTTTCCAGCATTTTTGTGTATTTGAACCCTTTCCAACAACGACTGTATGATTTTGAGATCCATCTTTTCACACCGAAGAGGACATTTTCACACATTTGTCTTATTTTGCCTAAATATCACATATTGTTTTTCATTTAGCGCTGCCCTTCAGAATCTACAGAAGATAGTTACATGTTTCCCAGAAGACAAAATATGTTAAACTTACCCTGATCTTCAAATTCAAAAAGTTTTCACCCCCGGCTCTTAATGCATGGCTTTTCCTTCTGGAGCATCATTCAGGCAACAACACAGTCTTAAGAATCAAGTGTATGTAAACTTTGGAACTTTACAAACTCAGCTATTATTTTCTCTTGTGGACTATATGTAAACATCTTTTATGTCACATATCTTATTCAGGTCAGTACTAAATAAACAATAACATGCATTTTGTATGATCCCTCTTATTTTGGTAAAATATTGAACATTTTGCAGATTCTGTAAATTTTTGACCTCAACGGTATAATCTACGACTGTATTTTTAATCTGTCGTGGAGTTATGACATGTAACTTCATGTGTTACACAGGTGTAATAACACAGGCCGATCTGATGAATTACAGTGCGCTTACAGTTCAGTCATTCCAGCAGAAGAGTCTTGTGGCTTCATCTGCTTTCCAAAACAGGCTGCATCATTCTGTAACCGACTTGCAATTTCTGATAAGTCTATTTATAGGTATGAATGAAGCTTCATTCAGGTTATTCCCCGCATGGCCCAGAGTCAACCTACAGCCGCAGGCAGGCTGGCTCTTCAGAGAGCAACCATAGGCCAGAGAGAAGACCGCAGAGCTTCCCTTCATTCAGAGACACGTCGCCAGCTCAAAGGGACAAACGAGCGATTGATAAACAGGGCTGGGCCTCTTTGAAAAGGTAGGCGAAGAGCGTGAGCGGGAAGAGGCGCGCTGGTGCTTTCCCCCAACAGGAAGCCGAGGTGACGAGTAAAATCTTTCCGTGAGCTTTCTCTCGCTCAAACTCACTGTGTCAGCGCGAGCATGTTTTGGGTAGAGCTGGAGGGAAAGTGCCGTCTGTCTCTGCCAATGTAAACAAACGATGCTATCATCGTCTTCAAAGAAATGAAACCTGCCAGAACGCGTGGGTTTGCGCCGGGATATTGATTTCCACTCCATTATTAGGACTTCTTAGTCATTTTCCAGTTTTTCAACCACATGTGTTAATGCAGATTATAGAACAGGATGCAAACATGACATGCATTTGTAGAGCATCACTGAAGGAAAACAAGCGAAGCTTTAGAAGAAATATCCACTGAATCATTTTATATGAAATATAACGAGAATACATTGATCCGTGAAGATTTACGGTAAACTACTCTTCATATTTTGTCCGTTCTACATTGGGTATATTTTAGCACTTAAAAAAATGCATACATTTCCCAAAGTCTTTTTATTAACCATCTGATGTTGTGCGTGGCCGTATTTTTAAATGTATTTATTTCAATGAAATGAATGCACTATATTTTAGCTTGCTAAAGCTAGTTAGTTTTATTTAATATTTGTATTTTCAGGGGTTTTATGGCACTAAATTGTATTTATGCAGTAGTCATAATCCATTTAATATCTGTTAACTACTTCTAGAGCGTGGGCCTGAAAAAGACATTTCCAACTTAAACTGTCGTCAAACTTAAGTTTGGTCTCTTTTTCAAGAAGACACTTGGCAGATCATTGCTGAAAAAAAAAGTGAAAAAGTTTAAAAAGTGAATCTAAAAAAAAGTTATAAATTTTATTATTATTATGAAAAATGCACAAAATAATATTTAAATATTTTATATGAAATATATATTTTCCAAAACATGTTTTACTCTAAAACAGCAAAGAATTCAAAGCCATAAATCTAAACAAGTTGTGTTCCGAATTTGAGGTTGATATCTCAAAAAATGAGCTTTCAGATTTTGTTTGGCCGCAGTACCAAACGTTTCCACTAGTTTCCTATTAGTTTCCAATGGAGTCATTTCTTTTACCCTAAACAGTACAAGTTTGACTATTTGTTCTGGACCATTTAACCTTTTCGAACCATGCACATGATTGATTGATTGATTGATTGATTTTTTGTGTTCACACAAAAAGTTTCGTACCATTTTTAAGTAAAAAAAAAAACAAAAACGTAAGATTTTTGACTGAACAAAACACCAGAGGCTTAAAACTGATCTGACGTATATTATCCAATCTCACGGTAATAGGTGTAATGATTAATACAGTCTTTTTATGTCAAAATTCAGATGTACTAGTGTTTTCTCATAGTGTTCAACAATGCTGTAAAAAAGAAACATTTAGAAAACTCAACAATGAAAATGTTCAGATTCATACATTTCAAACCAGCACCACTGTTATAGCTCTAGACAGAAATGTGGCTTTTTGGTAAGTGACTCATTCGGGACAGAACCAAGGGATAAAATCACTCTAAAGGTCATGACCTACTGATGAATGTATTGAATCATCATTATCGAAACAGAGAATGTTTTCTCTCAAATGAAGCTGCTCAGTTTATTGTCATAATGTGACATAACTGCCACACACAGGATGCTTCTGATCACTGACAAGAAACTGTGTAAATTCATTTTAATCTCCATTTGAAATAACTATTTCCATGTGTAACAGAAATTCAGTGATATTATCTACGTGTAAAATCTCATGAGATGAAATATGTAAAACACATAGGTTTGGATGTGTATTGAATCTTTAGTATTGAGTGTGATATGTCACGTATTGAGTATGTTGCAATATTTATAGATTTCTGATTCAGTGATAATGCAATTAACTGATGCAACTTTCATAAAATATATTTTAATATGCAATATACATGAAAAAAATAGGTGTAGGATTTACTTTGAAATCATTTGCACTCAGACATTGGTAGTAAAATTCACAAATAAATTTGTATGTGAAACGATTAGTAACATTTACATAAATGTGAAATTGTGTACAGTAAAATTAATGTTAAAACCATTATTTTAGCCAATAAAAATTGTTTTAATAATTTTTTTATATATTTATAACAAAACATGAGACAACTTGCCCCGACCTTATATTACCCTTGTCCTTAAAACATGAGTCAAAATAAAAAATTAAGGTTCAATGTATAATTTAATGAAAATACATTTTTTAAATTGATACCCAACAGATATTACAAAACTATATCAATATTTATGTTTTAGTTTTGACGACAGAATTAGCAAAAAAACCTGTGTGTGAAATCAGCATACAATACCACTATTAGAGAAAACAGGCATTTATGGAATTCAACTTTTGACTCAAAAATTACTTTCTATAGCATTTCTACAGACTATTGAGGTCAACACTTCACTGAGCAGAAAAGTTCATGTTTTGTAAGCAAGCTTTTCACTGCTCATCTAGAATAAACGCTTGCATTTGTGTCTACGAGCTGCTGCGTGTAACATCACAATTACTCTTCAAACACACACAACTTCTGCTTTTGTTTGAAACACAGAAAGAGTAAATCACTTCAGTCGACGGGGGATGCGCAGTTCTTTTAAATCGTGCACATGTACAGTAAACTGTTGTGTCACAAAGGCAATAATACACCCTCACATGCTGAGCTAAAATGATATGAGTGTGGTGCACACTGTCTCTGGGAAATCAAGAAGAAATTCCCCCTGGTTAATATAGACCAGCGCTGGTTTGGAGGTGAGACAGGGGACTGAAATTGTGTGTGTTATTGTGAGCGTAGTGAGTGTGGAGGCGGACTGTGTGTGTGTGTGTGTGTGTGTGTGTGCCATCAATGAACCTCCAGCCATTCTCACACTTCACATCACAGAAAAACATCCAGCCGTATCTGTGTGTAAAAACATGCTAAACAGAGACTCACGTCCCTCAAACCCTCAAGCCCTAGACCGCAGTGTTACAGGAATAGTTCACCCAGAAAATAAATTGTGCTGAAAATGTGCTCATCCAAGATCAGGATGAGTTTGTTTCTTCATCAGGTTTGTAGAAATGTAGCATTGCATCAGTGTCTCAGCAATGGATGCTCTGCAGTGAATGGGTGCCGTCAGAATGAGAGTCCAAACAGCTGATAAAAACATCACAATAATCCACAAGTAATCCACAGCACTCCAGTCCATCAGTTAACATCTGGATCCAAATCTGATGAAGAAACAAACTCATCCTGATCTGGGATGGCCCGAGGGTGAGCACATTTTCAGCACATTTTCATTTTTGAGTGAACTATTCCTTTAAAGAGACTTGGTGGTATTTTTATTTATTTATTTATTTTTAGAACATTAACCTAGAAACAACCTTGCAGACACCAAGAACTTCACAAAATAAACCACCAGTTTCTTCAGACAATGTAAAAATCCACTTGTGTTATTTGACTTGTTCAACATCCATTTCAGTGCATGACTTGATTTTACTTCTACACTGCGGAGTTGGAAAAGCGAACAATTTTAAAAATAGACTTTTACGGAAACGTTGAAGAGAAGCAGGGCCGCAGGTCGAGCTCAGCTCTGATGACCTGCAAGTGGAGGCGTTCGGACTGATTTCCATCGAGTTTTGTTTCCCATAGAACAGGGGCCGCAAACTGTCCTGCTTCTTATTTTTGGAGGTAAAAATAGCAGGAGGCAGAAGTGTGGACAGGAACCTCCTGAAAGGAGTGTCACTTTCGCTGCGATCACATCTCACCTGCTAAGCAGAAGTGCTACCTGCGGAGAACCAAAACTGATTTTACTTTCAGCTGATCACACAGTAATTACCAAGATCAACCATAAACACCTAACTTACAAAACGCAGGTATCCTGTGCCGGAAACGTTCTCAAATAAGGTCATAAATACTATCAATATTGGACTTGTTTTCATAAAATACCTCTGATTTTAACTTCAAATCCACATTTTCTTTTTATAAACAAGTATTGACAGCTATCCTATCCTGACAGCAAATTCAGTTCAGTCTAAAAACATGTTTTACTTGCATTGTAAAAGTATGCTACAAATCAAGAGCTTTGACCAAACATTATATATATATATGTATATATATGAAGAGTTCCAATGCAAAAGCCTGTAAAAGCCATCTTGGTCAAAAATGAGATAAATGCTAGTATATATTCATCAAATACTTTCATTTCAAATGAGCATAATCCCAGCCTCAACCCATCCCAGCCTCAGTACTCACATAGAAACCTATACATAGTAGCCAGAAAGAAATGCTCATTTTAAAGAAAAACGTCAGACGTACTTAGAGGCTTTTGCATCTGAATTCAGTATTCATAACATTCATATATGAATGTTATGAATACTGAATCTGACCCACTCAATAATAAATAAATTAATAATTGCAGAAAAAAAAAAAATAGAAATAAAAACCTTCCAAAAAGGCAAAAAAAAATAATATTCAAGAAATATACTTGCTTATGCACTTAGACCTATGAAAGAGGATTTTTCCAAAATGCACCTCTTAATGTAGCTTTAGAATAAAAACAAGCAGATATTGATTTCAGACTAAAGTGATTTCTATTTTATTTCGATATCCAGCCGGAAGGTTGAGGATGAGTGTGAATATGTGTTTTCTGCTGCCCTCTTCTGGTCGTTGTCCAAACCGCATGCTTTCCAGTAATGACCGCTCGAGAAATGCTCAGAAATGTTAAGCTAATGTGATCATTTGTTTTGCCTCTTTAGTAATATTTTGACACAAAATACAGACGAAGCATTATATTACAATTGTATTAAATGAGTAATGTTGCACTTGAGCATCATTAATAATTTGTTTAGTGTTTTAAAGTACACTGTATTACACAATACTGTTAGTTACTGTGACAGTATTTATAATACACAAGAGTCAGTTACCGACACAGCATCATGTTTTAAAATGCTTTAACAACATATCACTAATGTGACATCTCGCAGTACAATGTGTTTGATTTTTCACTTTATCTGCTTCTCCAGTCACTGAAAACTGATTTTCAGATGTACAGAATTAATTTATTTCAATGCTAAACCACTAAAATAAATAAATGACAAAAATGTGAATTAAACAGATCCTTTTTATAGGCTATTACATGTCTTTAACTGCTATGGAGTAATATTTAAATTGTATTTTTGACGCAGTGCATGTATTGTGTACATGCATGATTTTATGTTGCACTTACATTTAAAAAAAATAACTGCATGCAATTATATCTGTAATTATATCTTTAACTACACCATACCACCAAACCTGCCTCTAAACGTACTCAGAAGTGATAAGAAAAAGGGTTTAGGGTAACACTTTATTTTAAGGTGTCCTTGTTACGCATGTTACATGCACTTATTATGCATAATTACATGCAAGTAACCCTAAGCCAAACCCTTACCATATAGTAAGTATATGTAGTTATTTAATATTACTCAGTATTTAATGTAATTACACTCTAACAATGACACCTTAAAATAAAGTGCATCCGTGTTTTGCAATGCAACATGAACACAGTAAGTGCATTGTACCTAACAATTATTTTTTCCTATATAAGTATAATCTTAAATATTTAACAGAACCGTTCATTCCTTAAAAAAATAAACACATTATTCCATAAAAATATTCCATAAAATAAATACACTATTTCATCGTAGAGTGAGCTTTTCAAACCAAAATAAAGATTTATGAAATTTATATATATTTGATTACAAATTTGCTTATTTATTGTTAACACTTTAATTTGATAGTCCACTTTAGACATTCTACTAACAGTGAGTAACTTTGCAACTACATGTCAAATTAGAGTATTAGTAGATTGTCTGCTTAATATCTTCTAACACTTTATTTTAATGGGTCCGAACATATGAGAAACTATGCAAGTATATGTCAGCTTATTCTACTAACCCTAAACCTAACCTAACAGTCTGAGAGTTAGTTGACATCTAGTGGCAAATTAATGAGAATTAGTTGACATGTAGTTGCAAAGTTACTTATATAGTTAGTAGAATGTCTAAAGTGGACTATCAAAATAAAGTGTGACATATTTAGGCTATTTCATAAATTTGAATGTTTTGATCATTTCACTCTAAAAAAAAGACATTCATTGCAGCCTGATGTAGCTATTAATATCTGATTAAATAATACCTTTAAACAGAATAAAAGCAGCTTATTTCGGATTTTCAGGAGGAATGTGTTAAGATAGTCTACAGTAACAGATGTAAATCAGCGCGCGCTAATACAGCCCAGCGCGCAGCAGTCTGTGTTTGTGGCTGGGTCTGTGTGAGGAAGAGAGGCTGGCACTGGCCGGTCTGGGTGGTTTGTGTGTGATTTTCAGATGACAGCTCTATGGGTGGTCCCAGCGGTGCGAAAGCCCCCGGCAAATTAAGGAACAGTGTACACTCTCTTCCCTTTTAAAAGCCGACAGCTGCCCGTGCGTCTCAGATGTTTAACTTTTAGGTTAAGTAAATCAAACACCGAGATCAAGGCGAATGAATACATCATCTATAAAAGTGGTCAGACTCTCAACGAGGGAAAAGCTGTTTGCCAAAGAGCGTGAACGAGATCAGATCAGTTCAGTGCAATGAAGTCAGCATCACATTAAGGAAAGAAACGCTCAGGCTTTCCGATTTAAGAGACATAATGCTCGGAGAAAGCCGATGGTTTGTGGGTCAGTGGTCTATTTTGGGACGGAGGTGGCAGAGCTCTGTCACTCAGCGTGACTGGCAGCGGTCCAGGACATTTTCAATTTCAGGAACTGGAGGTACAACAATAAACAAGGCCCCTCATTCTAGGATCCCTGATGGGAGATAAAAAAAGGAAGGCAGAACATAGACAGAACAAGCAGAACATACAGCCTCCCGCCGTCTCTTTCTCTTGCTCTGCCGCTTTTCTGCTTCTCTCGCTCTCTGACGCACACACACACACACACACACACACACACACACACACATCTGCTATTTGTTATTCAAATCAATTTGTGTTCATTCAGATTTATTAAACTAAAACATACTAATCCATGGGATGAAGGTGTATTGGTTGTATAAATGTTTTAGAATATATTTTTAGGTAGTCTGTTTAAAACGTTGCTTTGGTAAAGTGTGGACTAGATTTCCAAGACCAATCACATTTATTTAAAAACATAATTTTAATTGAAAGTGACATCACTGGAGTTTTCAGAGGAATTCTACTCTCATTTAACATTCATAATTTGTTGACAGAAATAAATAGAAAGTTGTTTAATTTTTCCACTATTTATAGAAGTCATATTGTTGATTCTAATGCTAAAAGACCATACACTTTGACAACAGAGCGAGCAGCAGCCGCTTGCCTCTCAAAATTCAGAATATCCCAACATATACATTTTGATTCATTTACGTTGAGAAAATGCAATGCCGTTTACTATCACTTCATGACATTATTTGATAGAATGTTTAAAATCTCACAAAACTTGAATCCTGAAATTTCCTTTCAAAAATGAAAGAGTCGTGTTTCATAGCATGGCTATGGAACAATTTCCTGTGATAAAAGTTAAATTCTTAAAGACTACAAAATGTTTTGGTATAAACTTGAGTAGCATCAAATTTATGTTGTGGTTGCGGCCATAACACAAATATATTACTGTGCCACAGAAATGAACCCACTAAAAATGCCAGTGAAAGCTATATCTAACCATAAAAAAAACATTAATATATCATAAACCTTTCCATAACACAACTCACATATAAATAGGGTTCTGTGGCAGGACAGGGTTGTGTGATGTAACCGGCAAATTCCACGAACAGGGTGCAAAACAAGGTCTGAAACTCTTAAAAAATAAACACCTAAACTAAATATTTTTAGTTGCATTATTTTATAGTTATTTTATAGGAGATTTTCTTTTTTTTTTTCTAACTCAACCTTTTATTTCACAGCAGTAGAACATTAAATAAGCAACATAAATCAGAAAATATATGATTTTTTTTTTTAAATGCAGTATTTTCAATAATGGCATATTCAATATGTCACTACAAAAAACAAACAAACAAACAAACAAAACAAAATCATTTTTTTCTTCATTTCACGCCTCTATAATGCTTTTTGGGAAATAATAAAACAGACGAATGTACTCATTTGTCTAAATTTGTGGAAAAAGTGAAATCCTAAATAATCCTTTGATTTTAAGGATCGAGACATTGTCTCTGTTCAGTGACATCTCAAATGCTCTTTCACATTTTCTTCATGAACTGTTTTAATAGGACTGAGAATTTATACACCAGTCCATCACACACACACGCACACGCACATGCACACACACACGCACACACACACACACGCACACGCACACGCACACGCACACGCACACACACTGACAGAGATACAC
>NW_015539875.1:136789-141843 GCF_001515605.1 Sinocyclocheilus anshuiensis
ACACACACACACACACACACGCACACACACACACACGCAGGTCGGGAGAGGTCTGTTTTTCATCAGTGTAGGCCAGCACCAGCTGGAAGCTCTCTCACTGTCTATAATCCATTATCGGAGCAAATGGATGTACTCCCAAAGAGATCCTTCAGAGCTAAACATGGACAAAAGACTCGACCCCAATCCCTCCAACAGTGACTCAGCAGCACAGAAACAAACCTCACATTGTTTCCGAACCCAATGCGCGGCGGTCAGGAGGCTTCGAGATCACATTTAGGAGCAAATGAAGATTTTACAGACTGGACAAGTTTTGGTGAAGATCCTACAAACATCTCTGCAGCTCAAATCACTCTCTGTAGGTCTGTGAAGGTTTGCGCTGGACCTCCCTGAAGAGAATCAGGAGATATCATCTGTTTTAGTTCAGTTTAACTTGGTCCTACAATGAAGTTTCTGTTTATTAATTAGAGGGTGAATTCAGGTAAATTCACTTTTAGATGACTGGGAAATTTTTTTCCAATTAGCCTGAATTAACCCTGGCATTTATCAGCAGCGCAAAGACAGATGGTTTCAATTCGCAGAAAGTTACTGAAATTGGTCAAAAATACAGGCATCGCTATGCATTGTAGCAAATGCATTAATTGAAATGCACAAACTGAGCAAATTCAAGAAGGAATAGTGCTGTTTACATTTTTTTATTTACATTTTTTTACATTTTCCAAACAAAAGGTGCATCTCTCATTAGCGTTGCTTTTATTCTTACAATGTAGGGATGATAATAAAGCCACATAAGTGTGTCTTTATTATTTTTAATTTTACAGCGTGACTCTTTTCCTGTTCAGACGCTTTAATAAACTTTTACCCTCTTGTCGACACCTCAGAGAGAAAAACAGTGGGGTCACTGGCCCAGCGTGACCTTTGCTTGTCCTCTCGTGACCTCTGTGTTTGTCAGTCTGTCTCGTGAGCCGATCCCAGTGTTTCTGACAGACCGAGACCGTCGGGGCTTTCTGTCTCTGTTTCCTGCAGTTACACACCAGATTTATGACCTCCGGATCCACTGTGTCACGCCAGAGTCATGGCTTTTCTCTTACTCGCTCCTTGCATCAGTTCAACTGATATAGTTTATTTTATTATAGATTCAGTATTTGGTATTATGCATTCATTTATGCTTCAAAAAGTGGCAGCTTGTAGCTACTGTATTAAAAAGAAGAAACAGCTAATAGCAATAATAATAATATATTTATTATTAAATATTATATTATATATTTAATATTAAATATTGCAGCCTAATACTTTTAGGGTAAATTGGGACACTTTTTTACCTTTGAGATCATTGGGGGAAAGAAAAGTCCCAATTACAGTTTTTTTTTCAGCTGCTTACATTTTCAAAACTTTGCCACTTTTTTTCAAAACTTTACACACAAATCCAATAATTGCACACACAAAATGCAAAATGCCTCACATCTCTTGCAAAATGAAGCACTGCATTCAAAGTATCACAAACATCTCAAAAGCAAACATTTGAAAACACCTTTGCCATAATATTAATTCCTGTTAGTTTTGTGTGTTACATAGAGAATTATGTGTTGTGTTTTGCAAAAAGTGTTTCCTGAAATTGAAAACCGAGTCAAAGGCCGAGAATTAGTGTAAGGTTTTGCAGATTTGGTGTGTGCTTCTGCTGTTTGAGTGTCAGCTTTCAGAAACTGTGTGACAAGTAAATATGTTGAAAAAAACTGTAAAAAGATGAAACAGCTAATAGCAATAATAATAATAATAATAATAATAATAATAATATATTATATATTTAATATTAAATATTGCAGCCTAATACTTTTTGGGTAGATTAGGCTTACCTTTGAGATCATTGGGGGAAAGAAAAGTCCCAATTAAACTGATAATAATTTTGAGGTTCGTTTTAGTTTATTTGATCGCAGCAGACATGTCAGCAAGCTCTCTCGGAGCATCCCATAATTGCTATGAATTGAATGATTGCATCAAGACAAGCGGCCAACACAAACGCAGGAATCCACGCACATCCCAAAGATGCATTGTTCTTTCAGAAAGCGCAGTGCAAAATGAAATTGTGGCGATAACAGTATTTGTATACTCGTGTTTATTTGAACGATGAAAACAATGAGTCAGGAAAGCAATAACTGATGTACGATTGTAATAAAATGGTAAGAATGGCGATTGTAAGCAACTGATTGGCAAGGGCTGTCTGCATAAACAGATGAGGAGATAGAGAAATTATTTGGACTACCTGGTAGAGGTGTGTGTGTGTGTGTGTGTGTGTGTGTGTGTTTGTGTGTGCGTGGGCGCGAGTGTTTGTGCGTGTGTGTGAGTGTGTGTGTGTGTGTGTGCGAGTGTGTGTGTGTGTGTGTGTGAGTGTTTGTGTGTGTGTGTGTGTGTGTGTGTGTGTGCGAATGTTTGTGTGTGTGTGTGTGTGTGTGTGTGTGTGCGAATGTTTGTGTGTGTGTGTGTGTGTGTGTGTGTGTGCGAATGTTTGTGTGTGTGTGTGTGTGTGTGTGTGTGTGCGAGTGTGTGTGTGTGTGTGTGTGAGTGTTTGTGTGTGTGTGTGTGTGTGTGTGTGTGTGCGAATGTTTGTGTGTGTGTGTGAGTGTGTGTGTGTGTGTGTGTGTGTTATGTCGTGAATCTGTGAGAACTCAGCAGAGGATGCGTTCTCTCAAAACACTGGTGTGTCTGGAGACGAGCCCGAGAAACTGTCTGCTTAACTCGCAAACTCTTTTGTACTCTTGCCTGAGATTTATATTATTACATCACAGCGTCTAGAACTGCAACGAAACACAATAAACTCGTGCGCTTTTCATTTATTCTTATTCTAAAACGCTTCAGTGAGAACAATGCGGGATGTTATTCTAGTTTCTGGACACAAGGATGTGTGTGTGTGTGTTTTGTGTCACTCTAATGCTTCTATAGGTAGCCGAGAGGCTCATGATAACATCTCAAAACAAGAAGCCAGCCTGCTGTATATTTTCATAGCATTTATAACTCGAAGTAAAGCAGTTTCTTGTGATCCTACGGGTTAAAGTCAGAGAGAGGGTAAAATGAAACATGTAAACAGAATTAAAAGCACTCCAATTTTCTTAAAGGGTCTTTATTTGTGTTTTATGAGCTTTGTTAATTTGAGAGCTTTGCCGATGGATTGCAACTTTACGATGTTGATCTCTAGAACACTGAGCTGCTTCATTTCTCTCTCGAGGCCTGTAGATAACCGCGGGGCATGTTGTCACATCATATGATGTCCGGTGTCATTCAATTAGTTTTACTTGTACAATAAAAGTCTGTTATGTTTGATATTGCAAACTGGTATTTGTTATCATATTATTTTAGTTAATTATCATAACCATAACAGCTTGTAACGCAAATAGTTTTACCATTTACTGCACTTTACCCTTACAAAAATTAGCCATGGTTTTACTACAAATAATAATAATAATAATAAAAACCATGGTTCCTATAGTTAAATCATGGTAACCACAAATTAACCATGGTTTTGCTACACTAACCATAGTTTAACCATGGTATTTGTAGTAAAATTGTGGTTATACAAATGGTAGGCTAATCAAAAAACAAACAAACAAAAACAAAACACTTTTACTATAATACACCCATAATTTTCGTAAGGGTGTTATTATTAGCCTATTATTATTATTACTTTCAGCTAATGAAAGCCTTGCACATTCACAGAAAATTGCTTCAGCGTAGCAAAAAAAGATGAATAAAATGAACAATTAAAAACCTGACAATTATAAATATAAATAAAATGTGGTCCCAACACAGTTTCATTGAGTTTAGACCGAGGCTACCTCAGTGCTTCTTGTCTGAACGGATTGTTTAAGCGAACAGGTTTCACAGAATCCAGTGGAGTGTGATTGAGCTGCAGTCTGCAGTGTTTACATGCACTCTGACCCCGGACTCTGACGTCACTGATCTCAGTTCAGCTCAGCTCAGACACAGAGGCTCTGAGTCACGGCACAGATATGAGGATTTGTGCTGCCCAGGTTTTACTTTTCAGATTTATGTTCCATGAGATTAGATTTCTTGATAATTACGGAAAGATAGTAACCTATTAATGACTATATAAGAAGTACAACAGCAGCCGTCTCACGAAACAAATATTCAGTGTCGGGAGGATCTCTATGTCAGATTCTTACATTTAATTATGTATGCCATAACGGCTTTAGCTCACACTTTATTTTAAGGTGTCCTTGTTACAGTGTAATTACACATTTACGTACTGAGTGATATTAATTATTTACATGCATGTACTATATTAGAGTTAGGATTAGGGTTACTTTATGCAATTATGCATAATTTTTGTTATTATAATAGTAAGTGCATGAAACATGTGTAACAAGGACACCTTAAAATAAAAGTTTTACCCAGTTTTATTTTTGTTAATTATTATGAGATTTATAATTTTTTCACACTGTGCATTGGATTTTCTGTTCATGTCTGTGATCACAGGATTTATTAAAGGACACGAATATGTCAGATAAAATACCCCATAAGTGAAAAGCTACTAGCAAACAAAATAAAATCGTGCAAATAAAAAAATCTAGAAAATCTTTTTTTTTTCATTTTTTTTTTCATTACATCAATGGAGAAAACTATATGTATAAATCCGAGCGGTTTAAATACGTTCATATGCTCTCATTGCTCCAGAAAGGCTTTCTCTGCTGCACATTTCAGTGCATGGCCTGTATATTTGTTCTAGATTCACAAGTCAAAAGTAAGCATTCACACATGACCCCGAGGGCAGAATGTGGAGGGTAAAGGGTCAGGAGGTGAAACAAGCCATCATTCAGCAAACAGCGTCTGGACGCCCCGCATCTGAACGACTGGAAAAAGAAAGCACCACTTTTGCCTAAGGCCCGGTCATCTCAGACAACTAAATTGTTAGTCTCTTCACTTGACAATGAAGCAGCCCATGAACTAAGCATTCAGCATGCGATCCTGGTCAGTTAGTGTGTGTGTGTGTGTGTGTGTGTGTGTGTGTGTGTGTGTGTGTGTGTGTGGGGGTGTGTGGGGGTGTG